>NW_007750675.1:8441-9866 GCF_000696425.1 Galeopterus variegatus | reverse complement strand
AAAAAAAAAAACTCTCAGAAAAATAAGAATAGAGGAGACCTTCCTTAACTTGATAAAGAGCATCTACAAAAAGTCTACAGCTAAGATTACACTTAATGGTGAAAGATAGAGTCCTTAATGCTATAAGACTGAGCTCTCCTTAAAATCAGGAACAAGACAAGGTTTTTGCTTTTACCATTCCTCTTCAACATAGTGCTGAAAGTTCTTGCCAGTGCAATAAGACAAGTAAAGGAAATGAAAGACATATACATCAGAAAGGAAGAAATAAAACTACTCCTATTTACAGATGATAGGAAGGTCTACAAAGAGAATCCCAAGAAATCTATAAAAATCTCCTAGAACTAAATAAATGAGTTCAGCAAGACTACAGGATACAAACAACTAAGCAAACAAAAGATCAAATTTATTTCTAAATTCTAGCAATGAACATATAGACAGTGATATTAAAATACAAGACTATTTACAATCGTTCAAAGAAAATGAAATACTTAAATGTAAAGTTAATAGAATGTTTACATGACTTGTATGCTGAAAACCACCCAATGCCAATGAAAGAAACTGAAGGTATAAATAGAGAGGAAAACTGTGTTTGTGGATAGGAAGATCCAACATAGTAAAGATGTCGATTTTCCCCAAATTGATATACAGGTTAAATGCCATTCCTCTCAAAGTGCTGGCAAAAACTTTTGTAGACATAGACGAGATTATTCTAAAATAATCCATATAATGGAAAGGCAAAAGAACCAGAACAGCTAAAACAATTTGAAAACGATGAATAAAGTGAGAGGTATCACTCCAGCAGATCACAGTATTTATTATACAGCTACTATAGTCAGACTGTTTGGTATTGGTGGAGGGACAGACCCAAACATCAATGGATCAGAACATAAACAGACCCACAGAAACATGCCCAGTTGGCTTTGGGCAAGGATGCAGAAGCAATTCGATGGAGGAAGAACGGCCTTTCACCAAATGATGCTGGAGCAACTGGACATCTACAGAATAAGAAATGAACCCCAACTTAACTCTTAGATCTTACATAAAAACTAACTCAAAACTGATAATAAAGTTCAATGTACCACAATGAACTTTCAGGGTGGTGTGGGGGGGAACAAAAACTTCAGGCAAAGAGTTCTTAGACTTGACAGCAAAAACACAATCCATAAAAGAAAGTGATGAACTGTACATCATTGTACTGTACATCATAAAATTGAAAACTTTTGCTCTGCAAAGACCCTGTTAAGAAGATAAAAAGAAAAGCCATAGAGGTGTGTTTAATTTGTATTAAAGCTATAGAATATTTGCAAACCACAAATATGTCCAAAGTAGTATCTAGAATATATAAAAAACTCTCAAAACTCAACATCAGAAAGACAAACAATCCAATTAGAAAATGGGTAAAAGACAGGAGGAAGATACAGAGAT
>NW_007750675.1:6529-7649 GCF_000696425.1 Galeopterus variegatus | reverse complement strand
ATCAGAAAGACAAACAATCCAATTAGAAAATGGGTAAAAGACAGGAGGAAGATACAGAGATGGCAAATAAGCTCAGGAAAAGACGTTCAACTTCACCTAATGCAATTAGGGTAATACAAATTAAAGACACTATTCAGAATGGCTAAAATCAAAAACAGTTACACCACCAAACGTTTGTGAGGATGAGGAAAAACCAGATCCTTCAAACATTCCTGGTGGAAATGTAAAATAGTACAGTTACTTTGCAAAACAGTTTAACAGGTTCTTAAAAAATGAACAGTGTGGCTACTATACAGCTCAGCAATTGGACTCCTGGATATTTATCATAGAGATATAAAAATTTCTGTTCACAGAAAGACCTGTACATGAATGTTCACATTATTCATATAAGTAAAAAAACAGAAACAGCCCACGTGTCCTTCAATGGGTAAATGGTTAACACACCGTGGTAAATGTATTACATGGAATATTACTCAGCAATAAAAAGGAACAAACTGTTGATACACCCACCCACCTGGATGAATCTCCAGAGAATTATGCTAAGAGTAAAAATCCAATCCCCAAAGTTTACATACTGTATTATTCCTTTTATATAACATTCTTCAAATGACAACAATATAGAAATGCTGAGCAGATTGGTGGTTGCCAGGAGTAAAGGAGGGATGTGGTGGGTGGGATGGGAGGTGAGTGCGTGTGGGTATAAGAGGGCACCTGAGGGGTCCTTATGGTGATGGAAATGTTCTGCATCCGGACAGTATCAACGTCAATTTCCTGGTTGTGATCTTGTAATGCAGTTTTTTTTTTTTCCTTTTTGTCTTTTTTACTGACCGGTAACGGGATCGCAACCCTAGGTGTCACGCCCATACTGGGGACCGGCAATGGGATCGCACCCCTCGGTGTTGCGCCCGCACCGCGCTCAGCCAGTGAGCGGGAACCGGTCTCCACATGGGATCCGAACCCTTGGCAGGAGCGCCGCCGCACTCCCAAGCGGCGCACTCTCCAGTGCGCCACTGGGCCAGCCCTTGTAATGCAGTTTTGCAAGATGTTACCACGGGGGGAAACTGTGCAAAGAACACTCAGGATCTCTCTGCATTGTTTCTTGTACCTGCAAATGAATCTA
>NW_007750675.1:2987-6351 GCF_000696425.1 Galeopterus variegatus | reverse complement strand
AACTGTGCAAAGAACACTCAGGATCTCTCTGCATTGTTTCTTGTACCTGCAAATGAATCTACAATTATTCCAAAATAACAAGTTAATTTTTTTAAAAAAGAAAGGAACATTTATAGGACAATTGGGGAATTATGAACACTGGAGTTTTTAGTGTGATGGTGACATTGTACTTTTGTTTTGAAAGATTAGTCTATATTATTAAAAGATCCATACTGAAATATTCACAGATGAAATGATATGTCTGGAATTTGCTTCAGAGTAATCCAGAGGGAGAAGCAGGTGGGAGTCAATTGGGAAGATGACCAGCCAGGAACAGGTAATTGTTGAAGCTCAGGTAATTGATGAGGCTGACTGATAGGTAACTGGGTTCTTAACACTAACATTATACCTGGTCATCGTGCAGAGCTGTGGGAGGCAGTCAGACTTGATGTGAATTTTGGCCCTGCTACTTGTTAGCATGTGACCTTGGGCAAGTTATTTAACCTCTCTGAACTTCAGTGTCCTCATCTGTAAAATGGGGCTAATATCTCATTGAGTAATTGTACAGATAGACAAGACTGCCAAGAAAGAGTGTAGGGTGAGTGTATTAGTCCATCTCGTGTTGCTGTAACAGAATACCCAAGACTGGGTAATTTATAAAGAACAGAAGTTTATTTGGCTCCTGATTCTGGGACAGCTGCATCTGGTGCAGGCCTCAAGCTACTTCCACTCACGGCAAAAAGCAGCAGGGCAGCTGCAGGTGTAAGATCACATGGCAAGAAAGGAAGCAAGAGCAAGAGGGAGGTGCCAGGCTCCTTCTGACCGCCAGCTCTGTGGGAACCCCTCGCCCCTCCCCCAGGGAGAGCATTAATCTATTCACAAGGGATCCACCCCATGACCCAAACACTTGCCAACACTGCCACTTTGGGGATCGAATTCCAACAAGCATTTTGGAGGGCCAATCGCATCCAAACTGTAGCAGTGAGGAAAGGAAGGTTGTTGGGGTAACTTCACCCACAACAGGGAGAGGAAGAGAAGTCTGTGCAGGAGACAGAGGAGCAGCTGGAGATGGACAGAGATGCAGGGTTAGGACGGGCAGTGTCTTGGATACAGAAGTAAGATTCTGAAGAGTTGGAGGAAGATGCCAACTGAGAAGAAGCTGTTAGATTTGGTGTTTAGAAAGTCGTTAGTGCTGCTGATGCTTCGGTTCAGTGGTGAGAAGTGGGGGAGGGGTGCCCACCATTCTCAGGGCCTTGAGGGGGTGGTGTGGGGACAGGCTGCAGCTAGAGGAAGGAGCGTTTAGAGAGGTCAAAGAGCGGAAAGAAACCAAAGAGGAAGAGCCTGAAAATAAAGAGAAAGAACAGGGCTGTTCCCTGTCGTGGCTGATGTGAACAGTGCCGCAGTGACCACAGTTCCTCTGGGTACGGACCGGACGCGGGGCTGCTGGGCCACCTGCTCCCTCTGTGTCTGGTGCTCTGAGGCGCCTCCACGCTGCTCCCCACGGCCCGCACCTCTTACGTTCCTGCCACCAGCGCACGAAGCACGAGCGTTCCAGTCTCTCCACGTCCTCGCAGGCACGTACCTTTTACTTTGGTTTTGGTTTTTGATAACAGCCATCCTAACAGGGATGAAGTGGTGTCTCACTGTAGTTTTCACAGATACATGAATAAAGAAAATGTGGTATATACATACAACACTATAAATTCTTCAATCTTAAAACAGAAGGAAATTTTGCGATATGCGACAACGCGGGTGAACCAGAAGGACCTTATACTAAGCGAAGGAAACCAGCCACAGAAGGACAAACACAACGTGACTCCATTTACAGAGGTGTCCAAAACAGTCAAACCCACAGAAGCAAGGAATGCAATAGTGGTTTCCAGGGCTG
Organism: Galeopterus variegatus; assembly: GCF_000696425.1. NCBI lineage: Eukaryota > Metazoa > Chordata > Mammalia > Dermoptera > Cynocephalidae > Galeopterus > Galeopterus variegatus. The sequence goes on along the minus strand of NW_007750675.1, from coordinate 4,484 downwards.
GGGGTGGGGGTTGGGATGTTGTTATTCAATGGATAAGACGTTTCAGTGACACTAGATGACTAAGTTCTAGAGCTCTGCTGTGCAACATCCTGCCTATTAACAATGCGGTGTTGTGTACTTCAAAATTTGTTTAAAAGGGTTGATCACACGTTAAATGTTCTTACTGTAAAAAATACAAAGGTACACAAGGAAATTTTGGAGGTAACGGATATGTTAATTACTGAGTGTGGTGGTGGTGTCACAGGTGTTTGCATAGGTCCAAACTCCTCCAATTGTACACATGAAATACTCATATGTGCAGTTATGCCTCAATGGAGCTGTTAGAAAAAGAGGGAGAGAGAAAGGAGGGACTGACTGACTGCAGCAGTCATGAGGGAGCAAGGCGGTGGCAGAGCACGGTGGGAAGGGGACCAGGGTTGCTACCATGGCTGCATTATCTGCCCCGATATGTTCCCTTTCCTGTTTATGAGCTTCATGTGATACCCACAATTTAAACACTAAACAGCAATTTAAAAATAAAGGAATGTCATAAATCAGGAATTAGGAATGCTGACTAGATTTTTTTTAGTATAATGTGGAATTATGATTTAGTTTTAAAAGGTTTAAAAAGTCTTTGGTTTTTATAGATGGGTACTAAAAGACTTATGGATGAAACGATACGACTAGGATTTGCTTTAGTTCATGGAGAAAATGAGAATATTGTTTTGGTTTTTCTGAAGACAGGTTCTAAAAGAGGTCCTTTAGGAGTCAGCGTGCCGTATCCAGACCTCGTGTGTGTTCATTACTCCCAGTTGTCCGCATGCAGAGTGCACCCTGCTAACCGCACCCCTTCGCATGGAGGCTGCATCCCCGTGCGTATCAACACTCCCGGGAGTGACCACTCTGCACCTGACTCACCCATACCAAAGGCATCTGTGTTCAATCTGGAAATCCCTGGTGGAAGAGGTTTCCCCATCCATGGGGGCGTCGCTGTAGGTGCTTTACTCAGTCACTAGGGACTGGAAAACTCAGGTCTGAGCCCACTGAGGCAAGCTTTGTCTGAGGGCTGCTTAAGACCTCCCTTGCCTCCTCTCTATCCCAGCTGAACCGGCCCAGAGGACATTTCCCTGGTGTCCTCCCCTCTCCAAGGTGAAGACCTGGCAGGCTGCTAACCTGAACCTCTGCTTGGTTGGTGTGAGGATACAATAATCCCCACTGAAGTCCTGGGCAACAGTAACCTAACCGACTCATCACACCTCTAGGGGTGGCAGCAAGACGCCGGGCGGAACAGAAACCCACAGTGCACGGGACAGCTTAAGCAATGAGGCTGAGCTTTATTGAGGTGATCACATTCACGTTCCAGTTCACAATGACTGGCAAGTAGGCTAGTTAAAGAACGCCTCCCAGTTCCATACAGCTCCGTCTTCACTCAGAAAGCAGTAAAAATGTATTGTGCAGTGGATGCTTTCCACCTTAAGCACAAATGTATTGTGCAGTGGATGCTTTCCACCTTAAGCA
>NW_007750675.1:0-380 GCF_000696425.1 Galeopterus variegatus | reverse complement strand
CACGGGACCAGCGCTGCTGCCCCCGGGACCCCATCCCTGTAATGCACCGACTTAACCTCCTGAGAGAACGGACTGCTCTCCATCTACAGAAACTTGCTACAGTTCAAACAGCTGTCTTCTCATCCTACATGATCACAGAAGACTAAAGCATTGGTCAGCACTCTTCTTCTCAAAAGGATGAATCACGAACCCTTTGAGAATCTTCAGAAAGTGAAAGACCCTCTCCTCAGAAAAACATTCTCACACCATTTTTCACATACTGTCAGGGGATGAGGGAGTCACCAGTGCCCCTCTGTCCACTGGTCTTAGACTTTCTTGTCCCTGAATGGGCAAGGGACACTGGTCAGCCCTCCCCTCTTAGGCCACCCCCCCCCCCCCCC
>NW_007750674.1:0-9867 GCF_000696425.1 Galeopterus variegatus | reverse complement strand
CCCTCAGGCGGGAGCGCCGCTGCGCTTCCCAAGCGGCGCACTTATCCAGTGCGCCACCGGGCCGGCCCTCATGCCTTCATTTTTAAAGTGAGCAGCCTGACAGCCGGAGAGAACTTTTAGTGACAAAGACAAGGGTATGAGTCTGGTCCTGTCACCTTCAGTACAGCAGGTGATGTGGTGTAGCAGAAAGAACACAGGACTGACATACTCATGACCGGGCAGGTGGTTAACTGAGCGTCTGGTTAGTGCCGGGACGTGCAGCTGTGCAGTGGACAAAACAGTCTCTTGCCTCACATAGCACAGAGGACCTGGGGACCTGCCCTCAGGGAGACTGCAGCCTTTCCAGGAAAGAGAAGCAAGGCCCTGTGTAGTGAGTGCCGGGATCCAGGTGTGTGAGGTGCTGAGATGCCTGAACTCTGCAGATGAGATCAAGGAGCTCCCTGGAGGAAATGAGGGGTTCCAGAGCGAGTTTTCAAGGTGATGTTGGGGTAGTTGGGTGAAGCAGTTGGGGACTAGTCATAAGCAGCCCCAGGTGTGCAGTCTCACAGGACAGAAAACCTGGCTTAGGCCAGACAGACCTGGCTTCATGTATAGCTCCAGCGCTCTGAGAAGTACTTGCGGGGTGCTGTGAAATAGGCCATTCTTTCCTATCCCCCGCTGTCCCACTCCTGTTACACCACAGAGCACCTGTGTGGTTGGTGGGTATTGTGGGTAACACGATTTTGTAACATGTGTAAGGTTTTAAATAGGTGATTGAAATTTGGTGCTTAAGGAATCAACGTGTCATTTTTGAAAAACTATGTAGACCATACAGTGACATTCTGAATCCTTTAGTATGAATAAAAATTTCCTATTTGTGTGTGTTACAAGTAGTAACACATGTCACCCACATGTTACATATAATGTGATGCCAAGATCCGGGCATGTTTGCCCTCCTGGTCTTGGGGCAGGCTGAGGCTCCAGACCTGTTCTGGGCCACTGGGCTCCACCCAGAGCAGTAGTGATCCATGCTGGTCCTGACCAGGTTTCACCAGAGCGCCCCCAGTGACCACCTGTGCTCATTCAGGCACTCCCCGGCCTCCAGGCAGGTCTCTGGAATGATGGGTCCATTTGTGATACAGGTGTGCTTAGTGTCGAAATCAGAATATCAAAAGCAAGCAAGAGACGAATATTATTTAGATGCGTTCAAATGTAGTATTTTCTAGGTTATCTACTAAATGCATAGAAGGTAAGAAATGGAATAAAAATGTACAATAAATCCAGAAAAAGGGCAAGACAAGAAAAAGAAAAATTGAATAAGCAGGACAGATAGTACAGAACTAGAGGGGAGATTTGAATGCAAATATTTTATTTAAATTACAAAAAGGGCCAGCCCGTGGCTCACTTGGGAGAGTGTGGTGCTGATAACACCAAGGCTGTGGGTTCGGATCCCTGTATAGGAATGGCTGGTTGGCTCACTTGGGAGAGCGTGGTGCTGACAATACCAAGTCAAGGGTGAAGATCCCCTTATCGGTCATCTTTAAAAAAATAAATAAATAAAAAATAAATAAATTACAAAAAATCTAATTACGCTAAATGCTCTAGTTAAATGACAGTGGTTTACTGGCTGGATTATATAACAAAACCCAGTTCTGCACTGCTTAATCTGATTATCTCAATAGATGAAAAAGCATTTGATAAAATTCACCATCTTTTTGTGATTTAAGAAAAACTTTGCAAATTAGGAATAGAAGGAATTTTATTAATCTAATTAAGGTATCTACCAAAAAACTTATGGCAAAATACAACATTTCATGGTGAAATATTGAAAGCTTTCTTATTGAAATTTAAGAAAAAGTCAGGAATGCCCATTATGACCAAATTCTATTCAATTTTGTACTGGAGCTCATAGCCAGTGAAGTAAGACAAGAATCATAAATAAAAGGTAGAAGGTTTGGAAAGTGGGGAAGTAAAACTGGCATTGGAATGTAGATAATATGACTGCATATTTCGCACAGAAATTTTTATTGAATAGAAAATAAAAAGATTCTACAGCTAAATTGAGTATGAATAAGTTTAGGCAGAATAACGAACAAAATCAAGACACAAAATCAGTTGTATTTGTGTATGTCACTAGCAAATAGAAAATAAAATTTAAAAATATGTTTGCAGTAGTATAAAAACATCAGGTATCTAGGAAGAAATTAACAAAAGATATACAAAACTCAGGTAGGGAAATATATAAAACTTCATACATTGGAGAAGATTAAATAACTGGTAAGATAGATCGTGTTCATAGATTAGGAGGATAAATATTTAAAGATGTCACTTTTCTCCCTATGGATCTGTAGAGTAGTACTATACTAATCTAAATCACAGCATGCAACACTAATTCTAAAATTTACATGGACATCCAAAAGGCCAAGAATTGCCAGGGCATTCTTGAAGAGATGTCTCTCAGAGATCACCTTAGTTTACAGCTTCGGAAATTAAGAGCACATGATATATGCCCAGGGACAGACAGATGAGCCAGGCAAGCAGACCAGAGAGCCAAGAAACAAGTCTGCATTTGATTTAGGACAGAGGTAGCCGTTGCAGTTCAGTAGGGGATGATCGTTTTTAAATAATGGAACTGAGGCTACGAGCTCCTTGTCTGTTTTTTCACAAAAATAAACTTCATAGAAAAAAATGTATCTACATTAGACCTAAGTGTGAAAGGATAGCCGTAAAGCTTTGGGAAAATAAAATAGGTTATCTTTGTGACCTCAGTGTAGGGAAATGTTTCTTAAAACCAAAATGCACTAATCCTAAAGGAAAAGACTGATAAATTTGACCAGATTGAAATTAAGAAAGATAAACCATACAATAGAAGATATCCATTGCACACCTAACCAGTAAAAGACATACATTGTGCATAGATAATAAATTCCTACAAACCAGCAAGAAAATGGGCAAAAGACTTTAGTAGGTACTTAAAGATCTAGGTGGTTGATATTTTTCATTAACATTCCTCATGTCGTATAAATCAGTAAAACTGTTTTGGGAAACAATTTGGCATTATCTACAGAGGTTGAAGACACATATTCTGTGGCCCAGTGATTCTACCTCCAGAAATATACTGTGGAGGAATTAGTGCACGTGTGTCCCCAGGAGACTGTACAAGAATGTTCATACTATTTGCATGACTCCCAGACTGGAAATAACCCAACTGTCCATTAACAATGGAATAGATAAATGTGGTATATTCACACTGTGCAATACTTTACAGCAATGAAAAGGAGTAAACTTACATATAAGTGTAAGTAGAATCCTGCAAATCAATGTTAAGAAAAAGAGATCAGACATAAAAGAATACATGTAGTGTGAGTCCATTATAATATAAGGTTCAAAAACAGGCAAAGCTCGAGTGTGTTAATTAGGTTAGGGGTGCATACATACGTGATATACCTATAATGGAAAGCAAGAGAATACTATAAAAATTAGGATAGTAGTTCCCTGTGGGAGGAAGAAGGGGATGATTGAGAAAGGACACACCCTGGGTAGTGGTTACAGGAGTGTTTGATTTATAATTAAGAAATTACACATGTATGTTTTATGCCCCAGAAAATAAATTACCTAAATTACCAACCACAAATGTAATTGAAAGATTAAAGGTTCAGTTTCATGAGTTCTGGGTTTTTTTTTGTTGTTTGTTTGTTTGTTTTGTGGCTGGCCAGTGTGGGTATCTGAACCCTTGACCTTGCTGACTGTTTTGTAAACTGTTCACCTGCCACCTAAAACAAAATATGGAACATTTTTATCACTCTGGAAAGTTCCCTCCAACCACTTTCTGATTTCTGTCACCTTAGTGTTGCCTGTTCTTGGACTTCATGTAAATGGAATAATAATAATAATACTATATCCTTTTGTGTCTGGCTTCTCTCCTCTCAAATAATATGTATATTTTTGATTTATCCATTTGTTATATATATATCAGTACTTTGCTTCTTTTTCATTGCTAAGTAGCTTTCCATTGTATGAATATACCACAATTTATTCCTTGTTGATGGGCATCTGGGTTTTTCCAGGTTTTGAAAATCCATTAGTTTTTAAAATGTGCTGTTTATTTTGATGTGTATGGGAGGAAAGTGTCATTAACATGCTAATTTTTTTAAGGAATTGGCCAAAGTAATTGCAGAGTTATAAGCTTTTATTCTCCAGAGCTAGAGAAAACTGACCACATGTTTGAAGACAGCAAATTTGGGAATAACACGATGCACTTAGACATGCAAAAGACAACTGGACAAACACAGTAGTAGCTCGTTCTCTGTCTCTTGTTGGCCGGTACAGGGATCTGAATGTAGCAGCTCTCTTAATGAAATGGGTATGTCGTGTGGTGTCTGAGGGCGTGGCCTTTAGAGTTGAACAGTTCTGAGGGACAGATCCTGGTTCTGCTCCTGTCTCACTGTACAATTTTGGCAAGTCACTTAACTCCTCTGGGAGTGCCTACCTCACAAGTAGAATTAGAATTAAGTAATTGGAATGATATAAAATGATGTTTGTAAAGTGTGTGATTTGGTGCCCTGTGCATAGTGCGTGCTCAATAGTAACTGCTTGCCAGGAAGAAGGATATAAGCATTGGTTGGTCTCGTCGGCTGACATCTCAGAGAAGGACTGTGTTAGGACTGGGGTTTTCTGAAATAAACTTTTCAAAAGATTAAGTTTGAGAAGATCAAGGGCCTCTTTCCCTGCTTGTCCTTGTTGTCCCACAGCTTTCTAACAAAATTTCTAGTGACATTGGTAATTGTTTCTGATGGCCAAGGTTGAAGGGCAGAGGGCCGGGCTGTGTTGTTTTGGGCCCGGCTCACCTCTGGGTAAGGTGTGTGGGCAGCTGCCTCACTCCTGTCGTTCACACTTATTTGGCAAATTATGGAATTTTCCTTTTGGACTCTGTTATATGACTTTTTATCAAAATCTTTTTTTACAAAACAAAATATTGGGATGACGTTTCAGTAGTTTTGTGGGATACTCTGATTCATGTTATTCTGCTATTGAGATGCACCTTAGAAATGATATACTACAGAAAACAATGTTAAAACAAATCTGTTCAACATTCTCACTAAGAACATAAACATGATCAGAATGAATAGAAAAAACAGAACCTGTAGAAAAATGAAATCGGTAATTGTTTTATTTTCTATAGCGTGAGAGTTAAAAGAATGGGCAGTGGTGCAGGACCGCTGGGCTAGTTATTTATTCTTGTATAACAAATTTCCCCAAAATGTAGTAGCTTAAAACAACAAACGTGTGTTTCTGTGGATCAGGAATCTGGGCATGGCTCAGCTGGGCACTTCTGCCTCTGGGTCTCTCACCAGGACGCAGTGAAAATGTTAGCCAGGGCTGCAGTCTCATCTGAAGGCTCAACCAGGGCAGGATCCTATTGCAAGCTCACTTGTGTGGTTGTTGGCAGGATTCAGGTCCTCACGGGCTGTTGGCCTGAGAGCCTCAGTCCCTCACCAGCTGTTGGTAAGAGGCCACCCACAGTTCCTCACCCCACGGGTCACTCTTTAAGGCAGATCACCCCATGGAAGCTGGCTTCCATCCGAGTGAGCAAGCAAGAGGGAACAAGGCAAGTTTGCACAGTCTTTTTGTCACTTAATCTTGGAAGTGATGTAACCATCACTTTTGCCACATTCCTTTGGTTAGAAGCAAGTCAACAGGTGCAGCCTACTGGGGAGGGACTCCACATAGGCATGAATACCAGGGGTGGGTGTCACCAGAGCCATTTTAGCAGCTGCTTGCACAGCTGTCTGGGTTCATGTCCTGGTTCTGCTCCGTCCTGGCAGTGTGCCTTTGGGCTAGCCATTTCCCCTCTGTGCTTCTCTGTTGCATCTGTAAAATTGTGCTAACGTTACCTACCTAACAGGGATGACGCAATGATTAAGTGAAATGATTTGTCAAGTAATTAACACCATCCCTGGCACATAGTAAGTGCTCAGTAGACGGTAGTCATTTATAATTAATATTGTTAGAATTGTTATTCCTATTTTTTTTCCTGAAGAAAAAACTTGAAAGTCTTTCTCAGAATCTAGGGAGGAAAGGATAAAGATGGGGAGAAAATGACAGGCCTCAGATACAAAACATGAGAATCCAACCTGAAACGCATAGTGCCTCTTCAAGGAGTCAAAGGAGATCAGAAACAGTAATTAAATTTTAAAAAACAAAAACTACTAAACAAAAAATATTTAAACCTGATGATTAAAGTTTTTCATGTGATCCAAGCAATATTAGAATGTCAGGATAAGGTGGGGTATGGAGGGACATGTGTAGACCAGGCCTCATGGGAAATGACTTCACCCTACAAGGAATGCCTGGGGCACTCCCCATGGTCACACCTGCTCTTGAGTGACCATGGACCAGTTCAATTTAGAAGTTGCAGAGGGAGCTTGTGACTGCACTGCCTTTAGAGTTGTCCACGCAGCTCAGGGATTCTGGGCCCTGCCTGGACTAGCTCCAGACCCGAGCAGGATGCCCTTCTGTGCTGTCTCGAGAGAGAGAACAGGGTCCTTCCCCCACTGGGGTGTGTAGCGAAGTGGCTGGGTTAGAGGATACCTGAGGGTCCTCTCTCTTGTGAATGTCTGGTTCAGGTCAGGACCGTACTTAACATTCAGCTGCACCCCCGGTTCTTGGCACAACCGGGTTCAGTGAGTGTGGTGGGGTAACTCACGTTGAGGTGGCATTCCAGTTGTTGCTGTGGTGTTGTCCAGCCATAAACGTCCTTCCTCCTTCTCGTCCCCACATCAGGCCAAGTGCAGGAACATGGAGCACTCGCTGCGGGAGAAAGCCAAGGCCTTCTGGGCCATGCGGCGCTCCTATGAGGCCATCGCCAAGCACAACCAGGTGAGTGGGAACACCGGGGACACCCAGGGCAGGTGGGGGAGCAGTGAAGGTAGCTCGGCCCTGGCCACAGCCGACATCACCCACGGGTAGCTGCTGACACAGAGCGGCTCTCCTTAACTCTGGTGGCCTTCACAGCCTCATTGATGTGGCTGCTCTGCCTGGGCCTCTCCAAAGACCTGGGCAAGGCCACGCCAGCAGCCATGGGAGCAGCTTCAAAAGCCACCTGCGCCACACCATCTGCACTACAATCTAAGAGCAACTTCAGTGCATGCCGCACATCACCATCCACCCAGGTGTTCTGGCCACGGTTACTTCCTTCAGTCCCCATGTCCACTCCACCAGCAGTCCTGTGCCACGTCCTGGTCCAGGTCTCCCTCACCTCTCACCTGGCCTACCTGGGCCCTGCTTCCGCTCTTGTTCCACGTCCTGCTCTCCACACACTGGAGAGATCTTGTAGAGAAGCGCATCAGCTGTGCCACTCCTCTGCCGAAACTGCCCGGTGGCTTCCCGTCACTCAGGATAAGTCCAGGCTCCTTACCGTGGCCTCTGAGGCCATCATCTGACCCCCACGTGCCTCCTCGACTCCATCTGCTCCTCCTTGGCTTGGAGCTCCCTGCTTCTGCCACCCTGGTGTCGTCTGTCCCTTAACGTTAAAATCTCAGCTTGGGTGTCTTTTCTGAGAAGCTTTCCCTGATTTCCCCATGCAAAATAGCCTTCCACTTTTGCTCATTATCATATCTCTTTTCTTTTTCTCTTAACACTTTGTTAACTGTAATTATCTTTTTTCTTTATATTTATTTTTTATTTCCTCCCATCAGAATATATTGAAAGCAGGGCACACTATTCCCAGTATCTTGAAGAGTTCTTGGCACACAATAGGTGATCAATAAATGTTTGTTGAGTGAATGAATTGACTGGTGATTAATAAAGTGTTTATTGATGGAGCAAGTGAATGGGCTCTCCTCTGTCCCCGTTCCTGTCATTATGCCTTTGTGTCCTCCCTCCATCTGAGTCCTGTGTGGATTGGCACCCTGGCTTTTGACTATTTGCTGTGGCTCTGGTCTGTCACTTCCTGAGATAGCTGCTTCTAGAATTTACCACTTGGTTGGACTCGTTTCAGCCACAGCTGAGATACACGTGGTAGGGGCTATGGGCCACTGCCCTAAAGAGCCTGCAGTGTCCTTCAGTGCCTGTGTGTCCATGGATGAGGATTAGGCTCAGGAAAGAGCCTCGTTAACATCTGGCTGTGGTGTTTGCCCCGAGCCAAAGAGCTGGTGGGACAGAGCAGAAGAAAGGGTGGTGAAATACTGGGGCCAGAGCAGTAATCTCAAAGCAGGCCTGTTCTCAAATGCAAGCCCAGTGCTCCAGAGAATTGCCTCAACCCACGCTAATCTCTTCATCTGTTAAAAAGAAGATAATTCCCTTTTACTAGGATTTTTTCAAAACATTCAGATAAGAAAGATAATGCAGGTAAGTGCCCAACAGAGAGAAGTCATCAGCATTTCTAATATCTTAAAGATCAACTCACTGATCTGAGAGATGATTTCACTTTTCAAGGAATCATTCTGTCATCCTGTGTCAGAGCCATCAACATACACTGAAATTACAATCTAAAATGAGATTAATAACCTGCCATAGCTGAGGACACCTGTGGAGTTGTTTTTCCCAGTAGTAGTGCTGGAGTTGTCTAGCTGATTCATCTCAGTCCTTTGACCTGATTCATCTTGTGGCCAAAGCCATAAAACTGGCTCGCCTTGAGGTACTGGACTGGGGATGCATGTGAGAGTCCATCTGTCCAGGGGGTAGCACAGTCTGCCCATCCCAGGCAGTGTAGAACTCATACGCTTTCTGCTGAGGCCAAGTACCATGGTCAGGAGTGAAGCCTCCAGGATTCCAGCTTGAGTAATGCTTTTCCTGTTAAGTTCAATTAACCCGGGTGGATGGATGAAGGGAAAACGTGCATCAGAGCAGCCTCGTTATACTATTTGACTTTCCCTCTTGACTCTTGAACTTACAGGTTTGTGCTGATAAACCATCACATCGATACTTTATCGCTAGGGGTTCGACAGATGATTTCTTTTGAATGTGTGGTTCCTTTGCTAAAACTCTGACAGTCGCTGGGCTGGGGCACAGCCGAGGCCCTGCACACCTGCACTGTGCGACCCCTCCTGCGCCCGCTCCCCGCAGGTGGAGGCCGCCTGGCTGGAGAGCCGCATCCGGCAGGAGTTTGACAAGCTGCGGGAGTTCCTGCGGGCGGAGGAGCAGGCTGTCCTGGAGGCCATGGCTGAGGAGGCGCGGCAGAAGCAGCTGCTGGCAGAGGAGAAAATGAAACAGCTCACTGAGGAGACTGAGGCGCTGGCCCATGAGATCGAGCGGCTGCAGATGGAGATGAAGGAGGATGACGTGTCTTTCCTCATGGTGAGGATCCCAGCATGTGGACGCAGTGACAGGGCCGGGGACCCCAGCCCTGGCCAGCCCGGTCTCCCCAGGGCATCCTGGATGCACCTGCTCGCTTGTGTCAGGAGCCTAAAGGGACTGTACTCAGAGCAGAGTTCCTGGACAGCCTCTTATCTCTCCCTTCCTCTCTCTCTGTCCCTTTCTCACACTCAGTCACTCTCTTTACCCCTTAATAAAATGGAGTCTTTAAAAATTATACAGTTATTTAAATTTTTTGATTTTAATATGTCTTGGTATTTTCTTAAGAAAATCATTGGTCCTTATAGAGAAGTTTCTAACTTTAGAGCTGGATAGCAGGTGTCGTCTACCTGGAGAACAGTTGGCCTCTCTGGAAAGGGGAGTCTTGGTACAATGCAGTGGGAAGGGTACAGGGACATCTCTTTGTTTAGGCAGGTGTCACATCCCGGCCAGGACCTCTATGGGTTCCCTGCCTCATGTAAAGCCTTAAACCATGATGTCTCCTGTCTCTAAAATGCTCCTAATTATAAAGTCATTTGGTGGGTTCTAAAGCTGGGTTCCTTGCCAGTTCTCTTCAGGAAATTCTCTTCAGGG
>NW_007750673.1:8702-9869 GCF_000696425.1 Galeopterus variegatus | reverse complement strand
AACAAATAAACAAAAATAAGAAACATTAATAAATTGAGCAAGATAAAAGGAAATTGAAATGGCAGGTGAAGGGCGGGGGCGTTGGGATTCACAATTCTGAGTGGTCTGAGTGGGCCCCTATAAGACAATGACATTTCAACAAGGGAGTTAGCCATGGTCCTGGTACAGTGGGGTAGGTAAACCCTGCCCATGAAATGCGTGTACAGTGAAGAAGTGTGGCATTGGTGAAAACATATGAAACTCGAAAGAGGTTCCCAGCCAAGTTGTTTTAAAATGGCATTAAATTACCGGTGCAGTCACAATAGCACCTGCTATGGTGCTACAAAGGGAATCTTCCATTTATTTATGAGTTGTTCTAAGAGTGTAGGTGTTAGTGGCTTTGCTTTTTTTTTAAATTTTTTTAAAGCTATTGTCATAAGGCCACTGGCTACATCAATCAGAAAGGCATATTAATCTTTGATTCTCTTGTTTTGACAGAAATGACACTAAAAAAAAACTTCACAAGCCTATGACAAAGGAATAGCTCTAGGTTCTAAGAAAAATAAATAAATGAAACCTTCACAAGCCTATGACAAAGGACTAGCTCTAGGTTCTAAGAAAAATAAATAAAGAAATGAAACAAAGAACGAAACAAAGACTACAGTAAAACGCTGAACTTTTAGAAGGAGAGAACAGACCTATAGTTACTATCGGGGGAAAGGGGGAGGACGAGGGGGTTAGTAATGGAGTAACTGGGTAAAAGATGCAAAGAGTAATTACAATTTGTGGGTGATGAACATGCTAATAATATTGATTTGATTATCGCATACTGCACACAAATACTGAGTCAACTCTATACTCCATAAATATGTATAATCAAAAATAAATAAGTAAATGTTTTAGGAAAAGAAATTCACGTGGTAGCCCCCACTGCTCATGCTTTCCCTTCCTTTCCACCAGGAGGATCAGGAGTTTCTCCTGCGATGGTTACCGCCATCGTCCCCTCTTTGCTCCTCCCTGTTGTTCTGCATCGTGGTCTCCTAGCATGTCACACACACAGCTTAGCCTACCCATCCATCTAGTTAACTACGCTGTAGAAAGATACTGGAAAATTCATTTCAAACAATTAAATTGCAGAACCATAGTTTCCTTTATTGCATACAAAGATATTTCAACAGGCTTATACTT
>NW_007750673.1:6275-6675 GCF_000696425.1 Galeopterus variegatus | reverse complement strand
TTCAGGGTACATTCTGCATATGACATTATGGTATCACCACAATGCAAGTCATTTTTTTTTTTCTCCTTTTTTTGTCTTTTTTCGTGACCGGTAATGGGATCGGAACCCTCGTTGTTGCGCCCACACCGTGCTCAGCCAGTGAGCGGACGGGTCTCTATATGGGATCCGAACCTTTGGCGGGAGCGCCACCGCACTCCCAAGCGCCAAACTCAACCGAGTGCGCCACTGGGCCGGCCCTGTCATTTTGCAACTACAGGAAAAAGACGGTAACTTCAAACACCACTACGAGATCCATTTTATTCTTATTACATAGGTTTAGAATTAAGTTTTACCCTGTAGTTTTTTTTACCTATTCACACAATCTATTGTTTTGCTTCTTATCTACCATTTAGAGGTTAGC
>NW_007750673.1:0-773 GCF_000696425.1 Galeopterus variegatus | reverse complement strand
AAACTTCACAATAGCTGCTTGCCAATTATTCATGACATTCGTATGTCTAAACTCATACTTGCATTTGAAAGGGAGCAGAGTCTGCAGTATAACTAATCCACTCCATAAATTGTGGAGGCAAGAACATGTTTCAGGGTACATTCTGCATATGATATTATGTTATCACCACAATGCAAGTCATTTTTTTTTTTCCTTTTTTTGTCTTTTTTCGTGAACAGTAACGGGATCGCAACCCTCGATGTTGCGCCTGCACCGCGCTCAGCCAGTGAGCGGACGGGTCTCTACAGGGGATCCAAACCCTCGGCGGGAGCGCCGCCACGCTCCCAAGCGCCAAACTCAACCGAGTGCACCACCGGGCCAGCCCTGTCATTTTGCAACTACAGGAAAAAGACGGTAACTTCAAACACCCCTACGAGATCCATTTTATTATTATTACATAGGTTTAGAATTAAGTTTTACCCTGTAGTTTTTTTTACCTATTCACACGATCTATTGTTNCATCCCCACCCTGACCAACACAAACAAACACTACCCCCTATGACCACTGTCTTCTCCTCCCGCCTGTAGGAAAAATGCCCTAATTATGGCTGAACTCTGTCCATCCTACTTCCAGATCTGTTAAAACCAATTCAACAAGCATGTTTTGAGCAAATACCTTGGCCCAGCTCTGTCTTGGGTAGTTGAGACATTCAGGAAAGAGTCACGGCTTTGAAATCCTGTTGGAGTGATGAGGACTGAAGCCATATTGGGACCTAAAACCTCACAGACTCTAA
>NW_007750672.1:11788-12007 GCF_000696425.1 Galeopterus variegatus | reverse complement strand
TGACTCGAAGTTACTCGCAGGCTTTTATGCTTTAGTTTCCTTATCAATAGAATGGGAATAATAATAGCACCGACTTCTTAACCTTGTTAAGGGGATTAAGAAGGTTAATAGATAGAAGCTGCAGAGAACAATGATAAGTACTCAATAAATGTGAAGTATAATGAACAATACCCATGAAACACTTAGAGGAACTGGACACATGCTGACCGCAATGGAAAC
>NW_007750672.1:8491-10522 GCF_000696425.1 Galeopterus variegatus | reverse complement strand
ATCTGGTTCCTTTGAATGACTAATAAAATAAATTCTTTGCAACCCTAATGGAGGAAGGAAAAGCCAGCAGCAAACATACGTGATCAGGAATGAGCAAATTAAAAACCTTTAAAGAATATTAGAGGCAAATAACTATATAGTTTAAAAAATGGAAAACCTGGAAGAAATTATTTTCAGAAAATATTAATTACCAAGATTGAACAGAAAAATGTGGGACATTTAAAAGACAGGCAGTAGCAGGCATTAATGTAATCGTCTGGCCCAGTCCCCATCCACATCTTCCTCCTTCCTTACCTACCTCTATTGTAGAATCATAAAATACTAAGAGAACTTGATTTCCCAAGTTTCCTTGTGGCTAGGGATGGCCATGTCACAGTTTTGGCCAATGATATATAAATGGAAGTGTTACTGTTACTTTTTGCATTTTCTTGTACTTGCCTAGAACACAGTCAAGAGGCCTGGAGCAGTAGCAGCAATCTTGCACCAAGAGAAACGCAAGCAGGAGATAAAAGCCATTGAACTAAGAAACTGAGAGTGGGTGCCATTGTTGAGCAACTGCATCACCCTAGACTGCTTTTGTTTGGGGGAAATAAAAAAAAAACAACAGTATATTTAAAGCCACTGTTAGTTGGCTGATCTACCATTGAAAAAAGACATAAGGAATATAAAACGGTACAGCTGCTGTGGAAAATAGGATGGTGCTTCCTCAAAAATAGAATGATCCAGCAATTCTACTTTGGGTTATTTACCGAAAAGAATTGGAAGCAGTGTCTCAGGGATATTTGTACACCCATGTTCATAGCAGCATTATTCACAATAGCTAAAAGGTAGGAGCAAGCCAAGTGTCCATCAGTAGATGAATGGATAAAAATGTGGTATGTACATGTGAGTACAGTGGGCTGGGGGAACAGAGAATGAGTAGTTTAATGGACTTAGAGTTTCAGTTTTACAAAATGAACAGTTCAGAAGATTATTGCATGACATTGTAAATATTTAAACCCTACTGAACTATACATATAAAAATAGTAACGATAGTAAATTTTATGTTACGTGTATTTTACCACAAATTAAAAATGAAGACTCTGGGTTTATAGCTGGCTGAGGTCTATGTGATATCATTCTAATGTCATGTAAACCATTCTAGATCATGAAAAATATGGAAGCTTCCCAGTTCATTTTATAAAGATAGTATAGCTTTAATATTAAATATTATAAAGATAGTAAGAAACCGAAATGAAAGACTAACTTCCCATATGAATATAAATGCATATTTTATATTTGTGCACCTCAAAAGGGAAAAACATATTCTAACAATAGGAATAAATATAAATATGAAGGCACAGTAACTCCATAAATATATGCAATTATCATGGGTCAATTAAGAAAAATATACAATAGAAGAGAGATAGAGAGTAGAAGAGTGGTTACCAGAGGCAGGGAGGGGGAGGGGGAGGGGGCCTCTGGACAGTTTGGTGGCCCAGTTCAAAGCTACAGTTAGAGAGGAAGAATAAGTCCTGGTGCCCTAGGGTGACAGTAGCTAATAATATTGTATAGTGTATTTCAAGACAGNTCATGGGTTAGAAGACCTCCCATTAATATACAACTTGAATGCAATTTTAATTAAAATACTACCAAGGATTTTTTTAATTGATAAAATGTTCTTCTACTTCTTACAAGTGAATTTTCTTGAGACTAGTCAAAAAATATGTAATAAAAGAGAGTGAGGTAGGACTTCCCCTGCTGGCACACAGAATATTCTGAGAAACCATCGGAATCTAGTTGATGTAGTATTGGCATAGAAATGGATAGATAGCAACACTGGGAATTCCAGAAGTAGAGCCCAGTATATTTGACAACTCTGTATATAACAAAAATGACATTTCATTCAGAGGCAAAAGGATAGGTTATTTAATAAATGGTATTAGCACATCTAGAGAAAGTAATTTTGTGCCCCATCTTATGACATATAGAAATTCTAGATGGATTAAAAGATGAATGTAAAATAATTTTTAAATGAGGATAAAAGCCATT
>NW_007750672.1:4498-7277 GCF_000696425.1 Galeopterus variegatus | reverse complement strand
ATAAAGAAATGTTTTATATAGAATATAGTACTCAGGGGAATACAAACTAAGATTACTTTATGCCTATCGATAAGATATGGAAAATAAATATATATGCAAAATGCTTATTGCAGGTGGATATATAAGGAAAAGAGTACTCACATTAGTTATAGAAATGTGAATTATTACACCTTTTGGGAAAGCAATCCAGTATTTATTAAAATAAAAACGTGAATAATTTTGACCCACAAATCTCACCCAGGGAATTTATTGCATGGAAATAAAAACACCAGTAACTGAGGGTATACGTACAGGTATGTTGTAGTATTGTTCGTGGTGGCAAAAACCTGGAAACAAAGTAAATGCCCATCATCAAGTGAGTAGTTGAATAATTCTGGTACAGTCACTCTCCGGAATAATATGCACCCATTGAAAGAATGAATTTAGAGCTTCATCAGTTGACTTTTATGAGTACTTGAATAAGAAAAGTAAAATGCAGAAACGCACTATCCATATGATTCCAAATTTGCAAAACAAGCCTGAAAAACCAACCCAGATAGGTGAATATATATATACCTCGCGTACTTGTATGTCATAAGGACTTGGAGTAAAAATACAGAACATGTACGAGGGAGTTAATTTGTTTGAGTAATAAGGGAGGGAAGGGAGAAGGGAATGGGGGAGGCAAGCAGAAAGACAAGGATGCCGGGAAAGAGAGGCAGTGAGTCACGCCGTCCTGCTGATGCTGTTTCTCTGTGTTGAGGGGAACACGTCCACTTCCCGTTCTTCATTTTTCATACCTAGTCCTTTCCTGTTGGAAAGTATATTAGTTTTGGGGGGAATTTATATGGCATCTTGGTTATTGCAGATGGCTAATGTACTTAAATGCCTGGTCTCTTATAAGAAGGAGGGGAGGTAGGGTGGTGTTGTATGTACAAATCAGTGAATTATTACACGTGAAAGCACTTTGAAAAGAGAAAGTGCTTTACTACTCTAAAATGCTCTTATATTTCTCTTCTTTTTTAGGATTTAATGAAGACAGTCCACAAGGAAACAGATTTGAAACAAATACAGACTATAGTACAAGGAACTCATGCACGACTCAGATATTCAAAGAGTGAACTAGAGATGATAAAAAAGCACCTTGCTAATTTTTACAAAGTACTACAGACTTACACAAAATGTGATGGAAATTAGAACGACAGCAGAGTTTCAGGAATTCTATAGATATCATCATGTACTCTTAGGATACTTTACCTTATGATTGAGGTTATATAATTGTCCCTTAATTATTTTTATCGTACTTAATCTTGTTATCCAACTGTACCTGAATTCATCTTAACTCATGGATACGTCTTTTATTCTAAAAGACACCTATCATGCATGTTAAAAAATTTTTTCTCCTTTGTTTTTAGGAACAATTTCAGCTTCAAAGTGAACTACTAAATATTGAGTCTCAATGTACTACGTTGAGCGAAGGAATCAAAGAAAGACAACAAAAATTAAAGAATTTCAAGGAAAGATCGATAAGGTCGTAAATGTTATATTTATTACTGAATGAAATATAGAATATAGTTCTAGACCAGATACCAGATTTAGGATTTCTTGAATGTGTGCTAAAGCAAAGGATGATATAGTTAACACTGTCCTATCAGAGACAACATGTACGCTAAGTTTTATTGGTTTGCCAAATTAGTCTCCTTGCATCTTTTGCGAACCACTGTTGCCCATCTTAAGAGACAGTGACTGATGCACACTCCCTTCTGTTCAACCTCTCATTGCTCATTGGAACAATTAGTTTCTTCCTTTCTCCCACTGTCCTTGACACCAGGAGGGACAGAACTGTCATTCAGGTTATCTTTTAAGGCTCCGGAATTACTCTGTAGTTATTTTTTTCCAATATCTATTAAATGCCAGGCATGGTGCTTGACTCTTCGGGCAAGGAAGATTTGGTTATCTAGCCTCTGCTTATAAAGTGACAGGAACTTTCTAATTTAATTTATTCCACAGTTGAGTGTCTCTAATCCTCCAAGAGTTATTTGTCAGATCACGACTCTATAACTTCCACCCATGGCTTTAAGTTCTGCTTTTATCACATGATTTGAAACCGGACTCATGCTGCTCTTTAATGATCTCTTTTTCAGTTTAAATATCCCTAATGTCTTTATCATTTCACATTACCATGCATTTAAGGCCAGTTTTGGTAATCACCCTCTGGAAAATGCCTCCTTCCCACCCCATCCCCACATGCACTCTTTTGTTTGACGATGCCCATAAGGGAGCATAATGTCAAAATATTTTCTCACCAGTACAGAGTGTCATGGGACTCTGTGCATATAATTATAACTTTCCATGATTTGGATTATCTACTTGTGCTAATTGAATCAATCTACTGCATCAATCTTATTACATTTATATTTAATGTACATTCAACTAAAATCTGAAAGTTTTTAACATGTCCAGCTGTTAAGACAGGTCTCTCTCATCCTATAATTGTACATAAACTCAAGACATTAAAAATATTTGAGTTAAATTTTATTTTGTTGGATTTAGCTCACTCTAGTTTTTCCGCATCTTTTTGATTCTTAGTTCTATGCTCTATTCCTCTTGTTTTTATACTGTCTAAGATGCTGTAGTATTACTCATAGATAAAGAATTTTTCCTCTGTTTACACAGAATGCTATATTCTGGTGTGACTAAAGTGAATGACTAAATCATTCCAATTTTATATTAAACACTTCCTTAAACCAAAACACTTAATAAGGCCAATTTGCAAGCTTTCTTTATGGGTTTTCTGAAT
>NW_007750672.1:2138-3581 GCF_000696425.1 Galeopterus variegatus | reverse complement strand
CGGGGGTGGTGGTGGGGAAGAAGATATAACAACTATTCTTTTTTGAAGTTGTTACAACAAGCAAACGGAAAGGACATTCTTGGGGGGGAGGGGAGAGAGGGAGGTGGGCGGGAGGTGTCGGTGATGGGCCATAATAATCATATACACTGTATATTGACAAAATAAAAATTAAAAAAAAAATATTTCTGCCTTTCCAATTAGTATAAATTTTATTTCTTCTTCTTGCCTAATTGTACTTGCTAGGACTCCAGTATAATGTTGAATAAAATGGTGTGAGTCGACATCCTGCCTCATTCCCATTCTTAGCGGAAAAACATTGTCTGTCTTGGTTGGGTGTATGAACTTTAGAATGCCCTTTATCAGGTTGAGGAAGTTCTCTTCTATTCCTACGTGACGGACATTTTTCTCATTAATGAGTGTCAAATTTTGTCAAATACTCTTTCTGGTATCTATTGAGATGATTGTAAGTTTCGGTTTGTTTCTTTTTTTTTTTAGTTTATGCATAGTAAATAAATATAACAGTAAATTATATTGATTGGTTTTGGAATGTTAATCCACCTTGCATACCTGGAGTGCACCCAAAATGATCATGGTCTTTTTCATATGCTTTTTGGGTTTGACTTGTTAAAATTTTGTTAAGGATTTTTACATGTATATTCATGAGTGCACTGATCTGTAGTTTTCTTTTCTTGTATCGTCCTTGTCATGTTTTGGTATCAACGTAATACCAGACCCATAAAATGAGATGGGAATTGTTCTCTCCTCTTCTTTTTAGTGAAGGAGTTTGTATAGAATTGGTATTGTTTCTTCCCTAAGTGCTTCGTAAAATTTGCCAGTGAGGCAACCTGGACCATTCACCTTTCTTTGTGGGAAGGCTTGTGGTTTGGTTTGCTTGTTACAGTTTTTAATTTTACTAGCATTCCTAATTTATATCAAATAATATACTATTTTTCATTTACAACAATAAATCTTTTCTAAAAATAAATTTTCCACTAATAATAATAATTGCAAAACTCGTTAAAATAAGATTTCTTGAATTTAAATGTAAGTGATTTAAAGAAATAAACCATAGTACAGGCAATACTGGAAATGTTTTCAATTACAAATTTTCAGTTTCCTTGATAGACATAGTACAATTCTGGTTATTTTCTTTCTGTTGGCAAGCTGTGGTAGTTTGTGTTTTTCAAGAAATTTGCGCATTTTATCTGAATTGTCAGACTTATTAACAAAATTATTCATAGTATTCTCTATCCTTTTTAAACTCCTCAAGGTCTATACTGACGTGCTGTCATTTCTGATATTTGTGATTTGTCTTCTCTTCCTAATATCTGCTAGAAGTGTATCAGTTTTATTGATCCTTTATAAGAACAGGTCGTGGTCTAACAATTTCTCTATGGATTGTCTGTTTCTATGATATTGATTTCTGCTGTTGAATGTTTCCTT
>NW_007750672.1:0-216 GCF_000696425.1 Galeopterus variegatus | reverse complement strand
AAATGCTCTTATATTTCTCTTCTTTTTTAGGATTTAATGAAGACAGTCCACAAGGAAACAGTTTTGAAACAAATACAGACTCTAGTACATGGAACTCATGCACGACTCAGATATTCACAGAGTGAACTAGAGATGATAAAAAAGCACCTTGCTAATTTTTACCAGGTACTACAGACTTACACAAAATGTGATGGAAATTAGAACGACAGCAGAGTT
>NW_007750671.1:8182-9870 GCF_000696425.1 Galeopterus variegatus | reverse complement strand
GTTTTTCTTAGTGCCCTGGCCTGGGAAAAGATTTCTGCCTTTCACTGGTCTGGTGCTTGGTACATGCTGTTCCCTGAATAAAAATCTCCCTTGAATGTGTTTTTCTCTCCACTAGAAGGGAAAATAAAACCCTTAATTTTCTTATTGGGGGTAGAATAAGCAAAAATGGAGCTGGTAAAAATTTTAGTCTTTTATTCTGGTTGACCTCTTTTCCCCAACCAGGATGAGTATTTGATTCTCTCTTTTAGGACATATAGTTAATAATCTATGATGCCGTAAAAGCCTCTTTCTAAATGTAAATAAATATGAGCTTTTGTTTTCAACCGGGCCACATCATTCCAACTTCCAGAAATTTTCAGTGTAAGCTATGGAGAGCCACATACTTGTCTTCTAAATAACCACCTCTGGCATGCATGCTCATATCTCTTCCTTCAGTATCCATTAAGCACCTGTCTGTGACAGGTAGTGTCCTAGGACACCAAGTATACCCTGTAAACAGATGAGGCAATAGCTCTCGGATCTTCTGGAGTACAAAGAGTGTCCTGGTTAATTTTAGCTTGAATTATGAAAGTAGAAATAGAATTCCGTTTTATTCAAAAAATATGGCTGGAGAAGAAATCATTCACGGGTCTTATAATTAGTATAATTTAAAGTCTTTTTGTGTGTGTTCCAATCATAGGGTGAGCATTCACAGAATTACTGAATTACTCAATCTCACTGAGTAAAATGACATGTGTGTGTGGCGGGGGTGGGGAACCAACCCAAGGATGTTATGAAAGTACAATTTTAGGTAAATGCTTTCTCATTCAGCTTAACATCCTGCAGTGCCATCTGGTGGTTGCAGTGAAGGAAAACATTTCAACCTACACTGATAATTGTAGGGGAAACATTTGGTCCCCGTATTTGTGATGGCCATGTAATTTATCCTCCAAACTGGGGTAGTCTTGAACGTAAATCTGGAAACTGTTAACAGTTTCCCAGGAAAACAATTATAAACTAAGACTGTCAAAAGCAAACCTGTATCAGATACAAGAATAAAAATCATAATGTATTGAGCATTTATGATGGGCCAATGCTTTACGTGCATTACTTCATAAATCCACAAAGTAACCCCAGGAAAAGTGAGTCAGCTTATTGATTTTATCTTCACATTGTTGATGAAGACGTGGGGCTTGTAGGATTTCCAGATAAAATATAAGACGTCCAGATAATCAACAGTTTTTTAATATAAGTGTGTCCCAAATATTCAGATACGTGAGGAATAATTTTAAGGATAAGTATGTCCCATGCAATATTTGGGACATATTTATACTAAAAAATTATTTGTTGTTTATCTGAAATTCAAATTTAACTGGAGGGTCTGTTGTTGTTTATTTATTTATTCCCCCCCCCACCCCACCCCCGAACCTGGCAGCCCTGGCTTGGAGAATTCAGGTAACCTACTCAAGACCATAGAGATAGTAAGGAGAGAGTTGGTATTTGAAACCAGCTCTTGCCCAGAATGAAGCTCGGGCTTTATGCTGCGTGGGTTACTCTGGAGACCATGATGCATACGCGGGCAGGAAGAGCTCACTGGAGTGGGGAGGGGCCGTGTAACTGTGCCCTACTTCTATTTGTATGTGTAGGAATGGACTGTAGTTAGTAACAGCACAGTTGGTTTTTTTTTTTTTTTTTTTCGTGTCCGGCAA
>NW_007750671.1:0-7335 GCF_000696425.1 Galeopterus variegatus | reverse complement strand
GTTGCTCCCGCGCCTCGCTCAGCCAGTGAGCGGGAACCGGTCCGTATGTGGGATCCAAACCCTCGGGCGGGAGCGCCGCCGCGCTTCCCAAGCGGCACACTATCCAGTGCGCCACCGGGCCGGCCCCGCACAGTTGGTTTTAATTGAGTGAACTTCACAGAATTTTATGACCAAAAGTGCAGTGGGGCTGTAAGAAGAATAGACCCAGGCACTGGAAGGTGTCGGGAATTTGAGATTTCCACATGGTGAAAGGTATATGCCAGCAGGGGCTTTGGGTGCTGTGCCATGGTTATGAGGGCTGGAGTGACAGGGAGCTTAGCAACGTGAGCTGGGAGGGACATGGGAAGGCCTAAGGGGACTCCCAGGCTCACTTCTCCACATGGTGTCACTGAGGAGGGACGCATCCAAAGCCCCCAGCAAAGGAAAGCTTCTCTGACCAAGGCTGGGTGGGGGTGGCTCGAGGGCTCTTCTGAATCCTCCATCTACTCATCTGCTTGCTCTGTCCCCTTTGGGGTGTTGTTTATGGTGTCTCATTACCACTTCCACTCTCCAGTTGTGGAAAGGTGGGAAAAGGGAAAGAGGAGAATGGAATTCTCCTTCAGGGCAGGATCTACTCACAGCCCATTGACCAGAACATCAATACATGGCCATGCTTAGCTTCGAGGAGAGGCTGGGAAGTGCGGTCTGTATTTTGTGACCAGCTAAAACGTGGGGATTCTGTTGCCATAGAATTGGGGACAATGGATGTAGGGGCATGCCAGCAGATGTGTATGGCACTATGTCAAGGCTATGGGAGTATAAACATGCACACCTTGCAGCCCCTGAATTCAGAAGAGGCAGACAGAAAGGAGAGCGTCTCGTCAGCAGGTGGAGATTGCCAGTCGGCTGATGAGATGAAAAGCACACAATAAATGCAGCGTGTAGACATCCAGGTGTGGCCAGCCGGCAGATCTTGGCTGGGGGAATTCATAAAATAAATAAATGAATAAAGAGGAGAAAAGAAAGTAACGTTAAGCCAGCTCAGGACTTGAAATACAGATCAGCTAAAAGATCAGTCTTTTGGAGTTGTGGGATATTACAAAAAAACCCAACAACTCACTGACCCTGATTTTAATTTTTGAAGGAAACACACCAAGTGGTAGAAGAGAGTGAGACATGAGAGAAATGAGACCCACAACGGTCAAGTGGGCATCAGACTTTTCGGTGACTGTGGAGCAGCTGAAAGGGCACGGATTCAGCTAACACATGTGAATGGGGTTCCTGGGACCCCAGTAGCAAAGTGCCACAGCCTAGAGGGCTGAGAACACCACAGTGGTGTGTTCACTCCCAGTTCTGGAGGCCGGAAGTCAGAGATCAAGGTGCTGGCAGAGCCACGCTCCCTCTGAAATCTGTAGAGGAAGGTCCTTCCTTGTCTCTTTCTGCTTCTGGCAGCCCCGATGTTCCTTGGTCTGTGGCAGTGTAGTGCCAGTCCCTGCCTCTGCCTTCACATGGCCTCCTGCCTGGGTCTCTTCACATCGTCTTTCCTCTTTGTGTCCAAAATCTCCTTTTTATAAGGACACCAGTCACAATGGATCAGGACCTTAATGACCTTGTTTCAACTGGGTTACTCTGTAAAGACCCTATTTCCAAATAAGGTCACATTCTGAGGTACGGGGGTAGGAATTCAACATATCCTTTTTTTGGGGGGCAAGGCGTGGGGGTGGGGTGGGGATAATTCAGTTCCTAACAGCTTGCTTGATGAGTGTTCATATCTGAAGTGTTGCCTTCAGCTCAAAATAATCTTTATGCCACAAGTGGTATACTTTGGGGTGGCATATTGTCCTTAGACATTAGCACTTCAGCCTAGAGCTCAAAATTATTTTTTGAATGAATGAATGAGCAATAAATATTATTACTAAAAAACAAATAATTTATTGACTCAGAGGGCTCTACTGAAGGGGGTTAACTCATCATGTGCTAGCCTCACTTACATATTGGTAAAATGCAGTTAATAACCTCCTGGGACTTATATAAGGTTAATAATGTAAAACTCTCAGAGTGATGACTCAGCATATTTTAAGTGCTCCAAAAGTGTTTGTTATCAATATTATCATCAACTATCATTATTATACTGCCTATTATCATGATTTCTAACGTACCCCTATCCTCCCTTCAAGCAAGTCAAACATTACTCAGGCCTTGACTGGCCAAAGGTCCTTTGGGAAGTTGAGGCTGCTCGTGAGGCCCAGGGCTGAGTCCTGGCATGCCTTGGTGAACAGGTGCCATGTACTTCTCTCCACCAGAGCACGAGTGTCACAAGGCAGGCACTTTGCTTGCCTACGTGCTGTCCCCTGTGGCTAGGAGACTGTCTGGTAAATGGTAAGTGCTCTCTAAATATTTACTGCACAAAATTGGTGAGTTTTTCAACTAACCTGGCTGCGTGCCTATGGATGTTAGGAACTTGTAACTGTACTTGATGTTTTTCTGCCAACACTGACTTAGTGGAACTGTTTAGTGACTTAAATACTTGAGAGTGACAAAAAGTTACCTGCAAAGTAATAATAAGAAAATTAATTCTCTACCCAAGCAAACTCACAGAACCAGGCAAAAGACCAAAATGGTTAACCTATAAGTCTAGAGTTCTTTGTGCAAATCAAAAAGGTGGTTGTCTAACTGAGAATGAACAGGAAGAGAAAGCCTAGGCCATTAGCATAACTTGTGCTCTCAGTTCATTTTCTAAGTGAACTTCATATGGCACTTTTCCCCCTGGCTAGGTTGATCTAACGTAGTGACTTCTGAATGTGTGGAGTTTCCAGAAAAGTGTCGATGTCCACAGACAAGGCAGCTCAGGGATAAAACAGTGTGGGGAAGGAGCAGTCAGAGAAACACAGAGTGCAGATAAAGAACTTGAGCCAAAAAAGATTATTCCTATTAAAAAATGGATTTTCTTTCAACATTAAAGCACTGAGGGATAAAATATTTATAACTTAGAATTGGTGATTATACTAGTAAAAATATAGATTTCCAGATACACTCATTTTTTTGTGGAGGAAGAAGGGACAGTGTCTTTGTCAGCTTGGGCTGTGTAACACAGTATCACAAACTGGGGGATTAAACAACAGAAATCTATTTCTCACAGTTCTGGAGTCTGGAAGTCCAAGATCAAATTACCAGTAGATCTGGTGTCTGGTGAGGGCTTTCTTCCTGGCCTTTAGAAGTTTGCCTTTTTGCTTTGTGTTTATGTGGCCTTTCCTTGGTGCATGCATGTGGAGAGACTGAGATTTCTCTCTCTCTCTCCCTGTAAGGGCATTAATCCCATCATGAGGGCTCCACCCTCATGCCTAATCACCTCTCAAAGGCTCCATCTCTAAATACCATCACATTGTGGGGTAGGGATTCAATGTATGAACTTTTGGGGGACATGATTCAGTTGATAGCAGCAACAAATAATGTGTTAGTTGTAAAAAGGAAGAAATTTCCATATGATTTTTTTTTTCTCTGAATGGAGTGGCTGTGATCTACTGAAGTTTCACCAGAAGAAAAGAAAATCACCACTGAGATTAGGAGAATTAAGTTTCAGGATTCACTAAATTGTGAATTAACAATTAAGCTGAAGTAACCCTGATGTAACACATGGAGTTGCTCTGGATGGCTAAAAAGGATACAAATGTGACAGATGTCCAGTTGCTGTGTAAAATGACTTTTTCTTTACCCTTTTAGCTTTAGTACCTGGGGCCTGTGAATTAAACTGACAAAAGACAGACTAACAGGAGAAAAAGGTTTATGTCATGTGTGTATGGGAACCAACAAAGGAAGCAGCTAGCTCAGTGAGTGTTTAGAGTTAAGGGGTTATCTACCTAACTTAGCACAGGAGAAAGGACAGGGGGAGAATGGCTTCTTAAGGGAAGAACAAGCAGGTTTTTAGGAGAACAGATGAGAGATAAGAAAGCTTATGAAGACTCTTGCCTGTGCATATATGATTGATCTTTCTGTCTCTTCAAGGTCACAAACTCCCTCGCAGAAGGGACTCAGGGTAGGTTTTATTCTCATTCTCCCTTCTGGGAGTAGATCAACCTTGAAGAGGAATTTACGGCAGCTTCATTTCCCAAAAGCTTCTGCTTTTAGATAGATAAGGGAGGTTCTGGAAGGCTTTCTTTGTATCTTTTGAATCTCGAATGTCTTCTGCTTAAAATAATCTTTATGCCAAAGTGGCATATTCTGGGGTGTTATATTTTGATCCCCCTCACTGGCAGGGACAGCATTTCCCCCTATTTATTTGCTTCTAGGTCTTAAATATGTGATTGACGTCCTCTGTTGGTACCTGTTATGCATAGACACCCATGACTCTGAGTCTCCTGATGAGATTAAAATGTAATGGGGAGACAAGCCAGATATTCGGAAAGAGCTGTTAGCAAAGCCGATTGTCCAATAAGGTGCTGTGCATCAGGATTTTGGGACATGGTCTTTTCCAGAAATTGTCCCAGTGCCCTGAAAAGTTCCTTTGTTCATCTCTGAGGAGCTGGGGGTGGGGAGTTGGAGGTCCCCAGGACTTACCAGTTCTCAAGCAAATGTTCCATGGGAAACTGTCCTTCACTGTTAAAGGCTTTCACACTCCTCAGGGCTTCACTCTTAGGACTTTTTTCTTAAAAGGACTTGTNTGAATCTCGAATGTCTTCTGCTTAAAATAATCTTTATGCCAAAGTGGCATATTCTGGGGTGGTATATTTTGATCCCCCTCACTGGCAGGGACAGCATTTCCCCCTATTTATTTGCTTCTAGGTCTTAAATATGTGATTGACGTCCTCTGTTGGTACTTGTTATGCATAGACGAGTAATGGGGAGACAAGCCAGATATTCGGAAAGAGCTGTTAGCAAAGCAGATTGTCCAATAAGGTGCTGTGCATCAGGATTTTGGGACATGGTCTTTTCCAGAAATTGTCCCAGTGCCCTGAAAAGTTCCTTTGTTCATCTCTGAGGAGCTGGGGGTGGGGAGTTGGAGGTCCCCAGGACTTACCAGTTCTCAAGCAAATGTTCCATGGGAAACTGTCCTTCACTGTTAAAGGCTTTCACACTCCTCACGGGAAACTGTCCTTCACTGTTATTAAAGGCTTTCACACTCCTCAGGGCTTCACTCTTAGGACTTTTTTCTTAAAAGGACTTGTTCTTATAGAGGTCGAGGTACCCAGCTGGGAGAAGGAACCGGTTTCACCAGCCCCTGGGCCTTTGCTGGAGTCGAGGAGGAGCTGGGTTGGTTGGGCAGGAAGGGGCCTGTCAGCCTCCAGCTTGTCAGAAGGGAGCAGCTGGCCAGGGCAGGGGCTGAGAGGGGTCTTGGCTCTGAAGGATTTGAGAAAGGCTTAAGTAGTGGAGGCCTTATGGGGAGGACGGTCTGGCTCTGGGGCCTTTTGCGTTCTCAGCCTAGGGCCTGGACTTCCTGTGGTTGGCTGCTGTTTGGGGCTGGCTAATGATTAACCTGGAATATTCCTCTGGGGTGTTCACACCTTCCTGGACTGTGGGGCTTATGGTGGAAGCCACTTCTGTGTTTATAGCCAGCGTGTGACGTGACAGAGCGATTTCGTAAGGGACTTCCTGTTACCTGGCCGAGGAGGGATCAGGATTCTGTGGTGGCCAGACAGAATTTGTTCCTGTGTTTGTGTGGAGAGAGGACAGCAGCCAGGAATTCTTCTGGAAAGAGAGAACTATTGCAGAAGCCCTGAAGAGATTTACTGCCCTGAGGTAAGAAGACTCCAGTCTGTGGCTCTCCTGAGAGGGGTGTTTGTCTCGGACTTCCCTACGGGGCCCCTTCAGCCCCGAGGAGGCTGTTAGCTGGCTGGGACAGTCACACACATGGTCTTTGTTTTTCAACTTTCACAGAGTTAAATATTAAAAGAGTGAGCTGCTCTGAGGGTTCAGAAATTGGAGATTTCTCATCAGTGAGTGTCACTTTCACAGTGAGCTGTTCTTGGGGATGTGTTGAAAGCTGAGACTCGGCTGGAATTTTGGGGGTCAGGATTCAAAGGCTGGAAAATTACTGTGACTCGTGTTCACTGGACAAAGGTGTAAATGCCATTTTCCCCCTGGAATGAGAGAGACTTACGGAAACTAGGATTGGTCTGAAGCCTCTGGAAGTTCTGAGAAGGCAGGCCCTGAATGTAGGGTGGCCCACAGAGCTGGGGTCTTTGGAGTGTAGAAGAAACATCAGTGCTTCTCATTTAGGTGTGGAGATGCTGAGCAAGCCCCTCACATGGCTGTTGTGACAGCTGATTTCCGCCAACCCTGAGAAGCCACTGTCCTCTGTTCTTTTTGGTCTGGGCATCTTGCTGGTGCCTAAAACAGGAAGTCTGCAGGCATTTTGGGAGATTACAGCATCAAACTATTCCCAAAAATCCAGAAATAAGGGGTTAATTAAGTGAGATATCAGATTCAGCAATTTTCTTCCCAAGGTCACTGGTTTGTGGATTCTGACAGATCTTCTGAGTGTTTTTGCTTTGTCAGGGCAGTAAGAAATTGGTGAGAACTAAATCCTTTGTTTCATACAATTTAATAAGATTTAAGAGTTTAAGAAGACCTTGCAGTTTTTCAACTAGAAGTAGGCAATTCAAGTCTTCCATAATGAAATGAATGAGAAGGTGAATCGCAGGTCCCCATTAAACTCCCCACAGAGATATTAACTCACAATATCTGGCATGTGCCCTCATTTAATTAAAGCAACTTGTCTGATTTCAGTTATACTTGAAATCAGCATTATGGCCAGGTTCCAACTGCACACACCCTTCAAATGCCATCCCTCACAAACCCACGTCTGTAGACACCTCGTGACTGGGTGCCTGCAGCTCTCATGGCATCCTGCATGGCCGCTGGTGGGTTCCACTGGGCTCTGAAGCAGCCATTCTCTCCTGCAGAGAACAAGGAAAGTGGCCTGTGAGGACGTTGGTGGAATGGGGTGTTCGGAAACTAGGATTGGTCTGAAGCCTCTGGAAGTTCTGAGAAGGCAGGCCCTGAATGTAGGGTGGCCCACAGAGCTGGGGTCTTTGGAGTGTAGAAGAAACATCAGTGCTTCTCATTTAGGTGTGGAGATGCTGAGCAAGCCCCTCACATGGCTGTTGTGACAGCTGATTTCCACCAACCCTGAGAAGCCACTGTCCTCTGTTCTTTTTGGTCTGGGCATCTTGCTGTTGCCTAAAACAGGAAGTTTGCAGGCATTTTGGGAGATTACAGCATCAAACTATTCCCAAAAATCCAGAAATAAGGGGTTAATTAAGTGAGATATCAGATTCAGCAATTTTCTTCCCAAGGTCACTGGTTTGTGGATTCTGACAGATCTTCTGAGTGTTTTTGCTTTGTCAGGGCAGTAAGAAA
>NW_007750670.1:7562-9871 GCF_000696425.1 Galeopterus variegatus | reverse complement strand
CAAGGTCTTCAATCTCAGTAAACTCATCTGCCCATGCACATCGATCTAAGTAAATTCATCAGACCAAGATCATCGATCTAAGTAAACTCATCAGACCGAGCTCATTGATCTAAGTAAACTCATCAGACTGAGACCATCGATATAAGTAAACTAATAAGAGTAAGCTCATCGATCTAAGTAAACTCATCAGAGAAAGCTAATCGATCTAAGTAAACTCATCAGACCAAGGTCTTCAATCTCAGTAAACTCATCTGCCCATGCACATCGATCTAAGTAAATTCATCAGACCAAGATCATCGATCTAAGTAAACTCATCAGACCGAGCTCATTGATCTAAGTAAACTCATCAGACTGAGACCATCGATATAAGTAAACTAATAAGAGTAAGCTCATCGATCTAAGTAAACTCATCAGAGAAAGCTAATCGATCTAAGTAAACTCATCAGACCAAGGTCTTCAATCTCAGTAAACTCATCTGCCCATGCACATCGATCTAAGTAAATTCATCAGACCAAGATCATCGATCTAAGTAAACTCATCAGACCGAGCTCATCGATCAAAGTAAACTAATAAGAGTAAGCTCATCGATCAAAGTAAACTAATCAGACCAAGCACATCGATCTAAGTAAACTCATCAGACCGAGCTCATCGATCAAAGTAAACTAATAAGAGTAAGCTCATCGATCAAAGTAAACTAATCAGACCAAGCACATCGATCTAAGTAAACTCATCAGACCGAGCTCATCGATCAAAGTAAACTAATAAGAGTAAGCTCATCGATCAAAGTAAACTAATCAGACCAAGCACATCGATCTAAGTAAACTCATCAGACCGAGCTCATCGATCAAAGTAAACTAATAAGAGTAAGCTCATCGATCAAAGTAAACTAATCAGACCAAGCACATCGATCTAAGTAAACTCATCAGACCGAGCTCATCGATCAAAGTAAACTAATAAGAGTAAGCTCATCGATCAAAGTAAACTAATCAGACCAAGCACATCGATCTAAGTAAACTCATCAGACCGAGCTCATCGATCAAAGTAAACTAATAAGAGTAAGCTCATCGATCAAAGTAAACTAATCAGACCAAGCACATCGATCTAAGTAAACTCATCAGACCGAGCTCATCGATCAAAGTAAACTAATAAGAGTAAGCTCATCGATCAAAGTAAACTAATCAGACCAAGCACATCGATCTAAGTAAACTCATCAGACCGAGCTCATCGATCAAAGTAAACTAATAAGAGTAAGCTCATCGATCAAAGTAAACTAATCAGACCAAGCACATCGATCTAAGTAAACTCATCAGACCGAGCTCATCGATCAAAGTAAACTAATAAGAGTAAGCTCATCGATCAAAGTAAACTAATCAGACCAAGCACATCGATCTAAGTAAACTCATCAGACCGAGCTCATCGATCAAAGTAAACTAATAAGAGTAAGCTCATCGATCAAAGTAAACTAATCAGACCAAGCACATCGATCTAAGTAAACTCATCAGACCGAGCTCATCGATCAAAGTAAACTAATAAGAGTAAGCTCATCGATCAAAGTAAACTAATCAGACCAAGCACATCGATCTAAGTAAACTCATCAGACCGAGCTCATCGATCAAAGTAAACTAATAAGAGTAAGCTCATCGATCAAAGTAAACTAATCAGACCAAGCACATCGATCTAAGTAAACTCATCAGACCGAGCTCATCGATCAAAGTAAACTAATAAGAGTAAGCTCATCGATCAAAGTAAACTAATCAGACCAAGCACATCGATCTAAGTAAACTCATCAGACCGAGCTCATCGATCAAAGTAAACTAATAAGAGTAAGCTCATCGATCAAAGTAAACTAATCAGACCAAGCACATCGATCTAAGTAAACTCATCAGACCGAGCTCATCGATCAAAGTAAACTAATAAGAGTAAGCTCATCGATCAAAGTAAACTAATCAGACCAAGCACATCGATCTAAGTAAACTCATCAGACCGAGCTCATCGATCAAAGTAAACTAATAAGAGTAAGCTCATCGATCAAAGTAAACTAATCAGACCAAGCACATCGATCTAAGTAAACTCATCAGACCGAGCTCATCGATCTAGGTAAACTAATCAGAGAAACCTAATCGATCTAAGTAAACTCATCGGACAGAGCTAATTGATCTAAAAAAACTCATCCGACCAAGCCCATCAA
The DNA here is from genome assembly GCF_000696425.1 of Galeopterus variegatus. NCBI lineage: Eukaryota > Metazoa > Chordata > Mammalia > Dermoptera > Cynocephalidae > Galeopterus > Galeopterus variegatus. The sequence continues at coordinate 7,683 of NW_007750670.1, read as the reverse complement.
TTGAAGTAAAGTCATCACACCAAACACATCGATATAAATAAACTCATCAGACCGAGTTTATCGATATAAGTAAACTCATCAGACCGAGCTCATTGATCTAAGTAAACTCATCAGACTGAGA
>NW_007750670.1:5667-6678 GCF_000696425.1 Galeopterus variegatus | reverse complement strand
ATAAGTAAACTCATCAGACCGAGCTCATTGATCTAAGTAAACTCATCAGACTCAGACCATCGATCTAAATAAACTCATCAGACCAAGCTCTTCAATCTCAGTAAACTCATCAGACCAAGCACATCGATCTAAATAAATTCATCAGAGCAAGATCATCGATCTAAGTAAACTCATCAGTCCGAGCTCATCGATCTACGTAAACTCTTCAGACCAAGCTCATCAATCTAAGTAAAGTCATCAGAGAAAGCTAATCCATCTAAGTAAACTCATCAGACCAAGCTCATTGGTCTAAGTTAACTCATCAGACCAAGATGTTTGATCTAAGTAAACTCATCAGACCAAGCACATCGATCAAAGTAAACTCATCAGACCAAACACATCGATCAAAGTAAACTCATCAGACCAAGCACATTGATCTATGTATACTCATCAGACCGAGCTCATCGATCTAAGTATACTCATCAGACCAACACATTGGACTAAGAAACTCATCAGACGAAGCTCATCTATCTAAGTTAACTCATCAGACCAAGCTCATCAATCTAAATAAACTCATCAGAGCAAGCGAATGGATCTAAATAAACTCGTCATACCAAGCCCTTCGATCTAAGTAATGTCATCACACCAAGCTCATCGATCTAAGTAAACTCATCAGACCAAGCACATCGATCTAAGTAAACTCATCAGACCGAGCTCATCGATCTAACAGAACTCATCAGGCCGAGCTCATCGATCTAAGTGAACTCATCAGACCGAGCTCATCAATCTAAGTAAACTCATCAGACCGAGCTCATCGATCTAACTAAACTCATCAGGCCGAGATCATCGATCTAAGTAAACTCATCAGACAAAGATGATCGATCTAAATAAACTCATAAGACCGAGCTCATCGATCTACGTAAAGTCATCGTACCGAGCTCATCGATCTAATAAACTCATCACACCAAGCTCATCGATCTAAGTAAACTCATCAGACTAAGCTCATTGACATAAGTAAACTCATCAGACCAA
>NW_007750670.1:0-367 GCF_000696425.1 Galeopterus variegatus | reverse complement strand
CGATCTGAGTAAACTCATCAGACCGAGCTCATCGACCTAAGTAAACTCATCAGACCAAGGACTTCGACCTAAGTAAAGTCATCAGAGAAAGCGAATCCGTGAAAGCAAACTCATCAGACCAAGCCCTTCGATCTAAGTAAACTCATCACACCAAGCTCATCGATCTAAGTTAACTCATCAGACCAAGCACATTGATCTAAGTAAACTCATCAGACCGAGCTCATCGATCTAATTAAACTAATAAGAGTAAGCTCATCGATCTAAGGAAACTCATCAGAGAAAGCTAATCCATCTAAGTAAACTCATTAGACCAAGCTCATTGATCCAAGTAAACTCATCAGACCAAGAACATTGATCTAACTAAACT
>NW_007750669.1:0-9873 GCF_000696425.1 Galeopterus variegatus | reverse complement strand
AAAAAAAAAAAAAAAAAAAAAAAAAAAAAAAAAAAAAAAAGACAATATGATTATAATCACTCAGGTAATATGATCTTTATATCTCTGTTATAGGCAAAATTTCATGTAATTAAAACAGTAGAGAGTGACTTGGAATCATTGTTTAAAGGAAATAATTAATAGCAAAGACAAGAAAGCAATATAAGTCATATATTTAAGAAATTCAGGAGTAAAATATGGTAGGATCCTTTCCTAGTTATACCTTGTGAAAGGAAAAAAAAATCTAAATCTAATTATTTCTGCATATGTTTGTGTGCACATTCATTATTATAAAAGTATAAGTCTATATTAAAAAGAATTTACTTTAAAAATCTTTGGTAAAGATATTCTGAGGTTATGTGATAAGAATGCACTATAAAAATTGTAAGCAAGCAGTATTCTGTTGGCAATGCCACAGTGATGGGTCAGTAACAGCATTTTCTTATAACTTTTTCTTTTGGCATGTAAACGTTCAGTTACATAAGGCCTTAAATGTAACAAACATGTAGAATGTTACTGCATTTTTATAGTATAAATAATTCATACATTCTTCCTCTTTTGGCAAAATTTATAATAATATCACTGCACCTCAAGAGAAAAAATCTATCCCTCAACAAATTGGACTCTTTGCTTTTGGCCTAAAGACAATTTTCCCCAAGTATTTCATAGAAAACAAGTTACTGAATCAATTCAAGCAGATTTTATCATCACGCCAACTATCTAATTGTCAGTGCTCTTTGAGGTCATCAATGCATATGGCCTTTAATTCGAAAGACAGGAATTCAGAGACACAGTCACTATTGTATATCCTAAAACTCACATGTTGCTCCTAATAATCTCATATTTCACATTATGAAAAATATAAGATCAAGGATAAGAGAAGCAAGGTAAGAAAAGGACAGTAGTTAAAGGAAGCTCTTAAAAGCTATAACTTTGGTGGTTCTAACACAAAAGTATTTAGTGACAAAAACAAATGAGCCACAAATTTATATAGATGAGTTATAGTGACCATAGTCTTAAGAATTCCTATTTTTTAAAAAATGAATCACTTTTTTGATTATTCCTCTTCAAGTATACTAAATTTAATTGGAATTCCTGAGGCATGGGTTGCAATTCAAAACATGTACAAATAATTTTTAATTTATGTTCTGGATGTTAAAATTAAAAATTAAAAAAAGTCAGACTAGAAAACTGACTATCACTTCTTAATAATGAAAAAGATATTGTGGAACAAGGGAAGGGTACACAGGGACATGAAATAGTTATATTTGTTATATTTCATTTCTTAAACTGTGTTAGGTATACAGGGATTCATTATATTATTATTTATACCTTTCTGTATATTTAAAATATTCCATAATTTAGAAGTATATACTTGTGGAAAATTTGAAGAAAGCCTTAAGAAATCTCAGTCCAAAATTCCTAGTTTGCAAAATGGCAACTTGCCATTACTAAGCTAGGTGTCTCTCCTTAAGTGAAACATGTTAGAACTTAATAAGTATGGCTCTGCAGTTGGCAAGGAAGTGTTTCACTGGCTAATAAGAGTTTGAATAAAGATTCTAGGCAGAGACTCTGCATATTTTTAGCTCAGAAAGACAAGATTTTTTTCAGTGATTGTCTTTGAAAGTGTGGTGTAAATGTCACTTCGATGATATGAAAATGTCTCCTGCAATATGTAATTTGAGTTGCAGAAGCATTATGAGAATAATGAAACCGTGGTTTTACAATCTTTTTAAGTTTTCCTCTCTTTTAAAAGTAAAGTAAACAAAACTGCCCAGTTTTATTTTGTGTGCCCTAATGTGCAATTGTCGGGCAAATAAGACTTGGGCCTGAGGAAAAAAAAAATTAAAGAATTTGAATCATTCTTTATAGTATCTTCCCCTAGAGAAAATGTCATTTTGGTAGCTGTGTTTGGATATTAGAAAAAATATAACAATATTTTAAAAATGAAAATTGAGACAGTATTAGAAATGTTATATCCTAGACAAAACCAACTTTGTATTATTATTTCCAGGTAGTGTGGAAAAGGAAAATCTCAAGGTAATATTGTGGGATAATAATATTTTGGGATAATAATTTTCAAACATATCCTCAAAATGCTTATCCCAACATATCCCACCTGTAATTTCTTTAGAAAAAGATTGAAGTGTGGTTCTCTTTCACCACTCATTAGCTATGGGCCAATAATTGTTTTCAAATGAGACCTGATTACTGGTCACTACAGATGTTGAATTTGGATGGTTTCAAATCAAATTTGGGCTTGATTTAACTTATGTAATTTACAACTTAAATTCTTTGTAGTCTAACATAGAAAGAGTGCATTTTTTCCCCCCAACGGACGTGAGTGGTGTAAAGCAACAGAAAAATATACTTTTCAATACACAGCAAAAGCATGGCTAACCTTTATAATCACAGGCAACGTGGAAGTGCTAGGATGGAGACTTGAAGCCTAAAAGCACCTGTGAGTTGGCCGACTCACCCAGGAAAAACTGTGCGACAGCAAATACCACACTAAAAAAAGCCAGTCAACCAGATGAAAAGTGAGACAAACATAGGGATTAAAAGTTACAGGAATGCAGAAGTGAATGGGATGGAGCATAATCCGTGCAAAAATGTGGAAGTCCTTGGGAACAAAGGCCCATCAAAGGCCTACATGATTAGATGTGAAATGTGTATTTGGTAAGAACTTAGAAAAAAAAAATCTCATAATCTATGTGTTTCTAAAGAAAAGTTAATAGCATATGAAGAACAGAGACCATCCCATAGCTCGCTTGCCTTTCCTCTATTTTTCTATTGCTTTTCTTATTCTTTTCCTGCGTTTTGCTCTTCTCAGCGCCATCTGCTAACCAACTAATGGGCGACTGAATCTAAAGATCAGTGCTCGCCTTGGCGGTCAACACCCTGATGCGGGCAGAGTTGCAGGTCTTGCAGAGGATGTGTCCATCCAAGGGGTAGCAGCCTTGGTTATCTCCTTCAGACAGGAGACCACCACAGTCCTAGAAAAATAAAGACAGATGGAAATGATGTGAGTGAACATGTAAAGTACATACGTGAAGACCAAATTCCTCAGCCTTCCATTCAAGGCCTCCATAATGTGCCCATTACCACCTTTCCTACTTCACTTACCACCAGCCCCCTCCATCCTTTCCCCTGGTGTACTCGTATAACAGCGCATATCTTGAGTTAAACTGAATAAGAGATTGAGGAGATAAATGCAAATGGAGTATTGAGATAGAGATACAGGAGGAGAACAGCCCACAGGTCTAAGCTTCCCTGTGATAGTTTGCTCCCCCCGGCCCAGACAACAAAAACAACAAGAGAAAGTAAAATAAAAATGGATCCCTAACTACTAACTCATCTTTACCCTTATTATGAGTTTAAGGGTCTCTAAACCGGTGCAGGAACAGAATTTTTTGGCCATTTTCGGGCAAAAAAAAGGTAGTGATTCCTGCTAAGCAGAATGGCCATCACTGGCTTCTGGGTATTTACCCCAATTGTCATAAGAAAATAAAATGCCAGTCTGTTTGCAATGATTTGCTAGTGAGCAGTGGTTCACTGCACTTCCTAAAGAAGATGGGAAGGTATAGAGGAATGAGTGCTAGACTGGGAGACAGGCCCCTGGCACAACCCTTCATTCTGCCACTGCCCATGCATTGCATGCAAGTCCACTCTGAAAATAACTCCTGCATTTTCTGCCTTATGAAGCTGTTGGGAGGATCAAAGACGATAATAGATGTGAATGTACTTTGAAAAAATGCAAAGAGCTCTCTAACTGTGTGATTAAAGATTATAGATTAAAGATAATACTACTGCTGACAGGACCTCTGCGGGTCCATTTTGGAAGGTTTTAAGTAATAGTTAAATGCTGGCCCTTGTCTTTGGATAAAAATGTAAGTTTCCCTGGAAAATAAATATCTAATAAAGTAAATATATAGTACTTTATATAGCATTATTTGCCCTTGCTAACTTCAGTAGAAATTCTAAAAGGACACAACTGCTGCAAACCTCGCTTCTGCTGTCTACATGGTGGCAAGGAGGTCAATGGAGCTCATGTCTGCATTTGAGAGATAATTAAATTTAAGTTCAAACAGGATGTCACCTGGAACACAACAGCAACAACCGTCATGCTCCACAGGAAGTTTAGCTTTACCAAAAAAAAAAAAAAAAAAACCCCCAAAAAAAAAAAAAACCCCCAAAAAAAAAAAAAACCCCCAAAAAAAAAAAAAACCCCCAAAAAAAAAAAAAACCCCCAAAAAAAAAAAAAACCCCCAAAAAAAAAAAAAACCCCCAAAAAAAAAAAAAACCAAAAAAAAAAAAAAAAAAACCCCCAAAAAAAACCAAGCAGCTATATTGCAGCTTCTAGAGGCATTCAGGAAACTGAGCAAATGGAACTAAACCAAATCCTTTCATTGCAACGATCTGCTCTCTTCTAAATCACAGTTTTTAGTTTAGTTTCTAAAAAAATTCTAGCATTTTAGAGCAAACCTAATTCATACACCTACCATTTCATCCAGGAGGAGGAAAGGCACATGTGGTGCAACTTTTAGCACAAAAGCCAAGACCATTTAAAAGTCAAAGCCTATTTATATGTATATCAAGTACATGAGGAATATTGAGAAGCTTTTTGTTTTTTGAGCCTCAGTTTCTCCTTCTGTAAAAGGTTTCTAAAGTGTCTATTAGCTATCATACAGTCTTGATTCAGGTCATTTAAAGATGATGGACATTGTCTTTCTCTTTACTTCCCCAGTTATAAAATGTTGTATAAAAGCTGGTCATTTTTTATTCTCTTTTTGATGTTAAGGCCAAGAGAGTCATGTAACTTGAGTCTAGGGCAAAATAAAGCACACTGCATAAAACAGATGGTCAGTTGCAGCTAGGCAATGGATGGAATAAACGCAGTCCACAGAGCCAGGGCAGCCCTCACGGACCTGTCAGCCTGTGTCGTGGGAGGTCTCCCAGGTGGACTAGACAAACCAATCTCATGAGAGGATGTGGTAATAGGAAGTCCACATCATCCCTCGCAGATAGAAGAGGCTGAAAAGTGCTGCACTCAGAACAACAGGTAGAAAACAAGAAAACTGCTTCAAAGGAGGGAGTCGGGGTAACTACTAGAACCAAGATAAGAAAACATCTTAAAATCTGTATCTGAATGTGATACCTTTGATACCCAAATTATAGGAGGGAGACTTGCTGTCCTTTGCTGTATTAATGGCTACATGTCCCTTAGGTTTTAGCTGACCTCCTCTGAAAAGACACCTTTGTCACCTCCAGCCTGGATTATAGGTCTGTTTTATGCATTCCCATAGCATCCTGTGCATAAGTCTCCAGAAGCCCTTGGCAGTTACATGACCTCATGTCTTAAGTGCTCAGTCAGTGCTTGTTAATAAATAAATATGCTTCCATGACTTCAAACAAGAAGTTCCAGCCCCTCTGAAATTAATTAATTCTTATTCTTTTCAATGGATGATAGTGGCATCTCTGCCCCACAGGAGTAGTTAATGGAAGCATCAGAGCCAAAGTTAAAGATTGAGTATAATAATAATAATAATAATAATAATAATAATAATAATAATACCATTTCTCACTAATTTAGTACTTTATAATTTACAGTGTCTTTTAATATACAATTTTGTATTTTAGTCTTGAACCCATATTTGGGGGAGTAAGAACTTGAGTCATTTTTATAGATGGGGAAATTGAGACTAAGAGGTGCTAGGGTTCAGAGAACGATATCCCAAAGTTTGGTGCTTTGGCATGCTGAGCACTTTCGAATCATGGGAAACTGGTAGGCCTTAGAAGCTGCCCCAGGACCAAGGACACCCGCCCAGCAAAGGGAGAGTCTTTCTCTGGAAGTTTCCTCAGCTGAATGAGGAAACTACTTCCAAAAGAAATGCAATTGTCTTAAAACTCCATCCCTAGGAATCATCAAATAACCAGGAAACATCTAAAATACCATGTACAGACAGACTTCATCTAGTCTTCTGAGGGCAGCTCTGAGAGATTACCGGGGAGAATTTATCTTCATAACAAGACAGACTTTGTTCACAATGAAATTCTGCCCCTCACCTTCAGCAATTTGTCATCACCTGCCCCAGAGCTCTAAGAAACTTTGTTCCAGGCCATTTTCTGTTCTTTAGGCTCATTCTTTTCCTCTAAAAATCATTTACTCCCCTCTAAATTGCCTACACCCCCATCTCTTTGTACCCTATGATGAGGGGTATATATGTTTCTGAATCTCACTGGGTTATTGAGTAATCACTGTATTATTATTTCCCTCAATTCTTGCTAATACATTTGCATGCCTTTTCTCCTGTTGATCTGTCTATTGTCAGTTTGTTTCAGGAAACCTTCAGAGGGCAGAAGAGAAGTTTTCCCTTCACCCTTACAGAGGTAAAGTGCCTTATCCAATGTCACTTGCATTAAACACCAGGGTCAGATCTAAAACCTAAGTTATATGAACACAGGCACTATGTCCTTTCACAGATTTAATAATTGCTATGTTTGTGAAAACCCAGCTCTAATGGGTATTTAAATGCCTGCCATGAACTGGCAGAGCATAGGCGTGCCAACCACAGACCTCACACCGGTAGCAGTGAACATGGAAATCACGATCCAGAGCAACAATACGGACAGTCTCTTCCTGGCCTGGGGCCGGCATGATAGGCTCCTTGCACACAGAACATCGGGGGGCAAATTTCCTGAAAAGAGAGAGATAGTTCTGGTTAGATACTGAGCACTGACACTGACAAAGAGGTGAAAGAAAAGGTGTAAACCAAGAGTAAGGACATCTGGCCTGCATTTCCTGTGAGACTTTGAACAAGTCACTTTTCTTCTCCGGGTCTGCTTCCTCATCTCTAAAATGAGGGAGTTAGACTCTGCAGCTGTTGAAGTCCTTCTAGATGGTAAATACTGTAATATTTGGTGAGGGTCACTTTTCTTCTCCGGGTCTGCTTCCTCATCTCTAAAATGAGGGAGTTAGACTCTGCAGCTCTTGAGGTCCTTCTAGATGGTAAATACTGTAATATTTGGTGAGGGGCGGGAGTGAGAGTGTGAACTGCTTTTGTATGAAGAGCATCCAGGAGCTCTTCACCACACAGAATATGGTATGCAATTCACCTTTGCTAGATTCCAAATATGAAGCCTGGGCTTAGGTTAGGCTAACTAGAGAGAGAATAAAGGTCCTGTCCAGCTCCTACTTACTTCTGACTTTTGCTTCTAGACTTTTGTATGCATTCCTCGGGCCCTAAACAAATATTCTGAGGTTGCTATCCTTGCCTCATTCCTACTTTTTCTAGCCTCTTTCTTGGAAATATGTCTTGAATTCTAGGAGCTGACACAAGAAGCCTCAAATACATAGTTTTTCAAAAGGGCAGAGGTTAGTGAGTTTAAATACACATTACACCAAGCCTATAATGGCCCAGTCTGCATCTCCTATATTTCAATTGTGTTAAACTTTTGTTTGACAGGAACAAGTTAAAGAGCTGTCAAGTTCTCTATTCTTTAAAAATTTTTTTAGCGCTTTTAAAGTGTATGTGTATGAGCACATATATACACACATATACATACACATATGCATATGTTTTTGAGGCTGTTGGAGAAGAATTTTAATATTTCCTAATTTCCTAGTATTTCTTAATATGACCAATGGTCCCTAACATTTTTTTCTTCTCATAAAAGATTAATAAGTTGCAAATATAGGCCACGTATCCACCTGCATCTTCTGGAAATTAGGGGTGGTATTTGTGAAGGTGCGAAATAAGATATGATTTCAAATGGACCTGCATAAGAACTGAAGAGATTAAAGAAAAGAATAACAGACTGTGCAACTCAGTTTTTTCATGATAATGGTTTTAAGATTAATGACATTAAAATTTATCTATTTGTAGTGAGACTTAAAAAGAAATAATGATAGTAATCTAATACTTTGCAGAGCACTTTATGCTTGTCAAAGAATTTTTACATACATTATACTTGATATGTACATATTAATTTTCCCAGCAGCACCCAAAAAGAAGCTGTATGGTTGCAATCTAAATAAATATGAATTAAGCAGCAGATCAATTGATTGCTATGAAAGAAAAATTAAAAGGATCATGGCACAACTGCGGCAGTAATCAGCGTTGTTATAATCGGTATTTTATGCAAGAGGTTCATATTCAGTGGCAAAAAACTGCTTTGGACTACCTGATTGTTTTTGAATCCGGGTCATCAATAGTGAAATAAGCAGGTTTCTAGGATCAACTGCAAAATTTCCTTTCCCCAAACCCATTGGGACTGTAAATTCTGTGAAAGCAAAAGTATGCTTTGCTTACCATTATCCGTAAGCCTTCCCCAATTTCCCAATGTAGAATTACTTATTCCTCTAGAATAAAATTCTGCATGAAATTTACCTATTTAGGTAGTGATTATTTGCATATCTCTGGGGACCACTAAACTGTGGGCTCCCAAAGGACAGAACTTTGCTCTATCTCTGAGTCTCCAGAAACAACCACCATGACTGGTGCAGAAAGAAGAAATTCGAGCTGTATCTAATGAAGAGAAGAATCTGACATATTTCTCTATAAAAAAGATGTTACCTGGGCTTTTATGTCCAACCTCAAAACCCTTCCTTCTTTGGAAAGACATAAACCGCATTCTTACTGAGTAACGATTCTTTCCTACCAGTTGGTTTCATTTCCATGACGGGAAAAGGCAAAGTGAAGGGACAGGGGGTGTTCCCACAGTCCCCACAGTATTCCTTGGCTGGAAATTCAAGGAGCATTCAAAATCTCAGGTGGTCTATTTCAAAGCTTAACTCACTGAGTGGACAATAATAATAAGAAAAATACATTTGATAAAAACATTTTTGATGATTAAAACTACCATTTATTGAGTGCTTATTATGTGCCAAGCCCTATTAAACAATTTACACACTGGACGTTATTTTCTAATGACAGCAACATTACAAGAAAGTACTTTTATCATTTCTACTTTACAGCCAAGGGAACTGAGGCTCAGGGACGGATGATATTAGTTATCTTGTATCCAGGCACATTTCTGGCAATCAACAAATAGATGTTGATTAAACAAATAAATGGATGGGACTAATACCCTTGATAAGAAAGCACAAATAGGGCCGGCCCAGTGGCGCACTGCTACAGTGCGCCGCTTGAGAGTGCGGTGGCGCTCCCGCCGAGGGTTCGGATCCCACATGCAGACCGGTTCCCGCTCACTGGCTGAGCGTGGTGTGGGAGCAACACCGAGGGCTGTGATTCCGTTGCCGGTCCCGGTCCGGTGCGGGCGCGACACTGAGGGTTGCGATCCGTTGCCGGACACGAAAAAGGACAAAAAGGAAAAAAAAAAAAAAGAAAGCACAAATAGTGGACTTAAAGCCTCAACATACTGGAGGGGTCAGATAAATAATTATGCCTGCTTTTTTGGACTTAGTCACTGCAGTGGCGCTGAGAATATAAGAACAACAAGGATCCCAGCACAGGCCCGAGAGGGAGTTTTATATATTTTTGCATTTATTTTATTAATTTATATAGAGAGATTTATTAAGTTTATATACATAAATTTATATAAATTAATAGAAATATATATATAAATTAATAGAATAAATGCAGAAATATATCCCATCTTCTTGCAAAAATGTTTTAAGATAGTTACTGTAAAATTACACACACACATACATTTCATTATTAGTCAGTGCTACCTATAGCAGATTTTCAAAACTCTATAAAACACAGAGAAGGAGATGTAAATTCAAACATGGGGATAGGAAGGGGTTTAGATCAGAGAAGTCCTAGAAGAAATGGTAATTGAGTTTAGCCTTTAAAGATGGCCATTTAGTGAAATGGGAAAGAGTGGGGGGGG
>NW_007750668.1:4522-9875 GCF_000696425.1 Galeopterus variegatus | reverse complement strand
AATGTCCATCAAATGATGAACGGACAGGTAAAATATGGTGTGTTCATACTACGGGACACACCCAGCTGTAAAAATGAATACCTGCTACAGCAGGGTTGACCTTGGAAATAGCATGTGCCCAGTGAAAGAAGCCAGACACAAAAGGCCACATACTATATGATTCCATTTATATGAAATGTCCAGAACAGACAGACTCAGAGAAAGAGCATAGATCAGTGGTTGTCAGGGGCTGGGAGGAGGGGAGAAAGGGGAAAACCATATAGAGTTTTCTTTCACGTGATGAAAAAGTTCTGGAATTAGATAGTGGTGACGGCTGTTCAACAATGTTCAAAGTAATGTGACTGCACTTAATGACACTGAATTGTACCCACTATCTATTAACCTATCTACCCATCTTTTAAATTAAGAATTTAATTGTAGACACCATAAAATGCAAAGACAGGACACAGTGTCGAAAAAGATGTTTGCAAAGTATTTAACTGATGCAGTTCGGTTTCAAGAACATATAAAGAACTCCTACAAATTAATAAAGTCAAATAACCCAACAGAAAACACGCAAAATACTTAACACTTTACAAAGGTAGGTATCCAAATGGTCAATAAGTATATAAAAAAGAAGTTCAATGGAATGGAGGCTACCAGAGGCGAGAAGCGGGGAGAGAGGGTTAGGGAGAAATTGGTAAAGGGCCACAAAAAATGTTTACACTGTGTAATAATAAAATTTTAAAAATAAAAATTAAAAAATAAAATAGATGTTCAACCTAGTTAATATTCAGTAAGTGCAAATTATACCCACTATGACCGGCACAAATCAATTGTCCCCTTTAAAATGGTTAAAATGGTCAATTTGATGTTACGTGTATTTTATATCAACTAAAAACAAAAAGCACAGCTTCACCTGGTGGAACCTCCTTTCAAGTCAAGAAGTCAGAGCCGGACCAGCAAAGCTGACCAAAAAGGGTGGCGATTTCTCAGGCTGGAGGGAAAGCAGACTTTGCATTTTTCCACTTGCCGCATCTTGAGAGTGGCATGGCCTGGAACCAAGGGAACACTGAGTCCCGGGAAGAGCGACGCGGTGCCACCACTTTCTGGACGGGGGATCGCCCCAGGCAGCACTGTGCTCACACGCAGCCACCAGCCCTCAGCAGCACTAGGCCTCGGGGCCAGAGAAAGCCAGTGGGGATGTAAAACGGCAACCCACACACACATCATGACTGCGAGTTACGCGGATTTCAAAGAGCAATAAAGACGGCAAGTCTCATGCAATATGCAAACTTTGAAATCACCCTAAATTAAACGTGTCAAGGATCATGCCGTTGAAAGTGTTCTGGCTGTGGGAATTGTAAACTGGGTCATGCTGTCGCCACATGGAGACACAACTTCAGCTGACAATCAAATGCCTTCTCCCTCTGTGTCAGTCTTACGTGGCCGCCCTGTTCCTGAAGGCCTGCCCGGGGGGTCCAGCAGAGCACTGGATGTGAATGACGGGAGCTGTCAACTTTCTGCCTGGTCCCTTCAGGCCCCTTGCCAAGTCTGTGGTCCTCCAGCTTAGGGGTGCTGCTGCCCGTCAGGCCCAACCTGTCTGCAGGGCAGAGAGCCAATGACGGACTGAAGCAGGAATGTCGCCAGCCCGCTGGCCTCCAGGGACAAATGCTTGCTCAGCTGCCCCCTCCATGGCTCTGAGACCACCCTCTTGTTGGCCTCTCCCCTTCCTTATGCCGCGTCCCAGCTCTGGTACCAGCTTATCCTGTGAGAACTTTCTTAGGAATCACTTGCCCTTGATCATTGTCCCCAGGGTCACCTGCCAGAACACCCAACCAAGACAACCATCTACTCCATGTGAGGTGCTGGGCAATACTGACAAGCAAAACCAGGTGCAGTGCCAGCCCTAAGTACACAGCCACCTGGGCACACAACCCTCACCAAGCACATGCCCGCTTGAGCTCACAACCCTCACCAAGCACACAGACACCTGGTCATAGCCACCTGCACACACACCCACCTGGGCACACAACCCTCACCAAGCACACGCCCACCTGGGCTCACAACCCTCACCAAGCACACAGGCACAGGACTCACAACTCACAGTACGCACACATCCACCCGGGCTCATGGCCACCCGGGCTCACAGATGTCAGTCAGTTAATGAAGTACATAAAAGATGCATCGTGAACTGCAGGTGAGCATTTTGAGAGGAAGGGAGCTGTCTGAGAGCACATCACAGGAGCTGGACAAACTTCCCAGAAGAGGTGACTCGGTGAGGTGGAAAGATGAGCTGGGGAAGGTGGCTCAGCACTTTCATTCAGAAACAAGCAATGTGCAAAAAGCACACCTAGAAAAAGGCAGCTTAGGGCATTCACATTCATAGACAAATATAGCCCCGAAGGGCTAGGTGACTTGCCCAGGATCACACGGCACTGGGGGATGGCCCTGAATACACACGCCAGGCTCATGATCACACCAGGTGAAGTAGTTTTCTACAGGGCCCTGCTGCCACCCACCCGCAAGGGAGTCCAAACCAGAGAGCTAGAGAGTCCGATCCTCACGCCATTGCTTCTAGCAAACATCAAAGACAAAGAGGCTGCAGACCCAAAATGGTCCCAATCCTCCGCACTCAGATGCCCTTTTAGAAACCACAACTCCTAAGCTCCTTTCAGACACGCAGAATGTTGGAAGGCGTTGATCACAGCTCTCCACCCAGGGAGCCAGTCCCCACGTGATAGCTTAAATGCATTGTCAACACTGAGTCCTTGGGGACTGCTTGGGTTTTGGCTTCAGAAATCATTTCCTTCCTCATCCATTAAGTAAATGAAATTAAGCCCGAGAGTGCATCCTCTCCGCGGGTTGAATTGAACAGGGGGAGGACAGAGCACGATGACCCTGCTCCTGCACACATCCGACCTCAGGAGCAGGTGAACGCCATGCAGGTGCCACCTCTCATGCAGGGGAGCATGCTGGGTGCCGTCCCTGGGCAGTGCTCGGGCAAGCATGACTGAGTGTGTCAAAGATGTGCAGAGTCAATCACGAGTGTGGGGAGGAGGTGAAGACTTGGGACTCTGACACGCTGCTGGGGGATGTAGAACATGGCGGCCACTGTGAAAAGAGCCTGGTGATTCCTCGATAGGTTAAATACAGAGTTAGCACATGACGATCCTACGGCTGGGTATATACCCCAAAACGGAAAACAGGTGTTCACACAAAAACTTGTACACGAGTGTTCATAGCAGCACTGTTCGTAATAGCCCGAAGGTGGGAAAATAACCCAAATGCCCATCGACTGAGGAATGAATAATAAAATACAGCATATCCATACAATGGCATATTATTCAGCCATAAAAAGGAACGAAGTACTGATACATGCTACAATATGGATAAATCTTGAAAGCATGCTAAATGAAATCATCACTCACAAAACACCACATACTGTATGATTCCGCTTACACCAGATAACCAGGATGGGTTAATCCACAGAGACAGGAAGTAGATTAGTGGTTGCCAGGGGCTGGGGAAGGGCAACGGGGAAAGACTCCTTCATGGGTGTGGGGTTTCCTTTTGGAGTGATTAAAATGTTCTAAAATCACACTGTGGTGAAGGTTGCATGTCCACTGAACATAGTAAAGGCCACTGAACTGTACACAGTGTGTGGGTGAATTATATGGTATGTGGATTATAGCTCAATGAAGTTATTTCAAAAAACCCAAGATGGTCAGGGCCTGCCCACGCCCTCTCAGGTCCATCGCTGAGCTGGTCAAGAGCCAAAGGGTGTCATTTCCAGCCTCTCTGGATGGGAGTCTCTCTGACAGCAAGTGGGAACCCAGGATCCAGGACCACCTCCCATAAGCTGTGGTCTTCACTGTTCTGATCAGAGGCTGGGCATCAAAGCAAGCACGAGTACCTGCCAACACCTCCCAAACCCACCCAGCTTCCTTCCCACCACGCCTGCCACACAAGTCACTCTGCCATCATCTGAACCACGGATGACGGCAAGGGCACCCCCTTGTCCTCCCAGCCATCCCAATTTCCACAAGCCACTGACCACACAGGAATAGAGTGACTGCCACAAATACAAATCAGGCCCTGCCATCCCCAGTGGCCCTCCACACCAAGGATCAAATCAGGGTACTCCTGGAGGAGCCTCTAGCTTCCGTGGCACCTGCCCCCCCGTTCCCTCATTCTGCCTGCACTGGCTGCACCCTGCATTGCTTGAGCATGGCCAGTTTGCTGCTGCCTCAGGGCCTTTGCACCAGCTGCCCCCCTGCCTGGTGTGCCTTCCCGCCCACTGTCACATTGCTGACTCCTCACCCCCAAATGTCTGCTGCACAAAGGCGCCTTCCCCACCCACCCACCTTCTCTGGGGTGGCTTTCCTTCACCTTCCTCAGCTCGATCTGGGGCATCACCTTGTTTTACTTTATTTGGGGCATTCATCACTCTCTGATATGGTCTTTTTTGTCTATTTTTTTTTCCATCTGAATACCATCTCCTCAAAAGCAGGGACCATTCTATACCCAGATGGCAGTGGGACTCCTTCTGCCGAATGCGAGTCGCTCCCCTGCTCCAAGCCCACCGCCCTGGGGATGGGAGGTCCACAGGCCAGCACGTCCTCCCCACTGAGCATGTTCCTCGTTCATTACCCCCAGCCTCGTCACTCACACCATCCCATGCTCCGACAGACTGGCCTCCTCCTGGTCCTCAGGGTCTCTTTTCTTTTGCTTCAAGAACTTTACATGTGCTTTAATTTAACTCTGGGCCTGGCCGACTCCTACTTCTGGGTCACGGCTTCAACTTTCCTTCCTCCCAAAACCATTCCCGACACAGGTGGGCAAGGCTGGGCTGTTCCATGCACTCACAGCCCCTCTACCAGCTCCCGTCACTGCAGCCCACACAGAGCTGCTGGTTTCATGGGATTTCTTGCTGGACTGGCTCCCTCAAGGGGGTGTCAGGGATGTCTTGCCCACCACTGCCCACCAACGGAGAATCCCACACAGGTAGGACCTTGTGAGAGAAGAATGGCCGCTGCAGGCGCGTCCTGCACAGCATGGAGCAGCGCTGCACAGCCAGGGTTCCGTGACCAAGTGGACTGGGTCTGAACGCAAGCTCTCATTAACTGTTGAAACGTGGACAAGTTACCTAAGCCCTCAGAGCCTCAGTTTCCTGTCTCGGTAAATGAGGGTAATACCAGTTAATGCATATGGAAGGCCTAACATGCGGTCTGGCACATAGCAATGGTCAATAAACATTAGCTCGTTACATTGTCACCATCATCATCAGTTTTTCCAGGCACCTTGGGTGTACCACAGTCCCTAGCACACAGTAGGGACTCAACAAATATTTGTCAAGTGAGTGAAGACATTA
>NW_007750668.1:0-525 GCF_000696425.1 Galeopterus variegatus | reverse complement strand
GGCTCTCGTGAGGAGCTGGCCACTCTGCAGAAGTGCGGGTGCCTCCTGGTGACAGCACGTGGCCGTGCACAGGCCAACCCAAATAACCTCACTGCGAACAGCTGCTCACAGCACATGCAAGAAACATGCTGCCTTCTCTACAAGTCTGCAATATGTGGACATCCTTTCAAAACAGGGACATGTGGAGTGAAAATATGCATATTCCTCGAGATTTAATTTAACTTGTATTAGATTAAATCATTTGAAACTGCCAATATTTGGCTGTTATCGACCAATAAACACAGCAGCTTCATACAGATCAACTTACTATATGTAGAAAACAGATCTCATTCTATAGTGAAATATAAACAAAGATAGGAAAATGATTACAAGTGTTTGAGGGAGAGTTTTTTCCACATCATCAAAAGGGGCCAGGCCAAACTTTGAGTAATGTGCCTTTCACTATGCTGTAACTGGATGTCTTCTTCTGCTAATTCCAGGCACATGATGCACTAGGGATGACCCTCGCAGATGGTACAGGCAGAT
>NW_007750667.1:9576-9876 GCF_000696425.1 Galeopterus variegatus | reverse complement strand
AAGGCTATCCTTCTGAAATAAAGGACAAATAGTATATTTCTCAGACAAACAAAAACTGTGGTAGTTTACTACCACATGATCAGCCCTACAGGAAATTCTCAAGGAAGTACTGGGCTTGATACCATTAAAACAACCATCACTACCATGAATATGTAAGAAAGCACAATACCTACTAGCAAAACAAAAATGCTAACAAAAGAAAGAAATAATAGTTTATCTGTCACCCCAAGAAACCAACAAATACAGAAGACAAATAGAAAATTTGAAAGAAAGAAACAAAAAATACTTAAGACATCTAAA
>NW_007750667.1:6900-8531 GCF_000696425.1 Galeopterus variegatus | reverse complement strand
AACATTCTCCTTAATGACATGTGGGTCCAAAAAGAAATTAAACAGGAAATCAAAAAATTTCCGGAAACTACTGAAAATAATGACACATCATACCAAAACCTGTTGGATACTGCAAAAGCAGTTTTAAGGGGGAAATTTATTGCATTAAATGCTTACTTCAGAAGAATGGAAAGATGGCAAATAAATACCACTTCACCTTAAAGATCTAGAAAAACAAGAACAATCCAAACCTAAAGTTAGTAGACAGAAAGAAATAATTAAGATCAGGGCAGAACCAATGAAATAGAAACACAAAAAACAATACAAAAGATTAATGAAACAAAAAGTTGGTTCTTTGAAAAGATTAATAAAATCAACAAACCTTTAGCAGACTAAGAAAAGAGAAGACCCAAATAACAAAAATTAGAAATGAAAAAGGTGATATTACAACTGATAACTCAGAAATACAAGGAATCATTAGAGACTACTATAAATATCTATATGCCAACAAATTTGAAAATCTGGAGGAAATGGATAAATTTATAGATACATACAAATTACCAAAACTGAGCTAAGAAGATATAGAAAACCTGAACAGACCAATAACAATAAAAGAAATTGAAACTGTTATAAGAAGTTTCCCAACAAAGAAAATTCCAGGACCAGATGGGTTCACTGCAGAGTTCTGCCAAATCTTCAAAGAGGAACTGATACCAATTCTATAAAAACTGTTTCAAAAGATTGATGAAACAGAGGCCATTCTCCCAAACTCATTCTATGAGGCAAATATCACCCTGATACCAAAACCAGACAAAGAGGCATCAACAATAGAAAACTACAGACCAATATCCTTGATAAATATAGATGCAAAAATCCTCAATAAAATACTAGCTAATAGAATACAGCAACACATACAGAAAATTATACACCATGATCAAGTGGGATGCATCCCAGGGATGCAAGGTTGGTTCAGCATATGCAAATCAATAAATGTGATACACCACATTAATAAAAGCAAAGACAAAAACCACATGATCATCTTTATTGATGCTGAAAAAGCACTTGACAAAATTCAACATCCTGTCATGATAAAGACTCTCTACAAGTTAGGCATAGACAGAAAGTATCTCAACATTATTAAAGCCATATACAATAAGCCCACCACTAATATCAACAGGAACTAGACAAGGATGCCCACTCTCACTGCTCCTATTCATAGTGTTGGAAGTATGAGCCAGAGCAATCAGAAAAGAGAAGGAAATAAAGGGCATCCACATTGGAAGGGATGAAGTCAAATTGTCCCTTTTTGCAGATGATATGATCCTATATATTGAACACCCTAAAGCTTCTATAAAAAAAACTCCTAGAGTTGATAAACAATTTCAGCAAAGTCGCAGGGTACAAAATCAACACACAAAAATCAGTAGCATTTCTATACTCCACCAGTGAACATGCAGAAAAAGAAATTAAGAAAACTAGCCTATTTACAATAGCCACCAAAAAAATAAAATATTTAGGAATAAAGCTGACCAAGGACGTGAAAAATCTCTATGAAGAGAACTACAAACCACTCTTGAGAGAAATTAAAGAGGACACAAAAAGATGGAAAGATATCCCATGTTCTTGGATTGGAAGAATTAACATTGTGAAAA
>NW_007750667.1:5051-5828 GCF_000696425.1 Galeopterus variegatus | reverse complement strand
AAATGAACAAATGGGATTATATCAAACTAAAGATCTTCTATACAACAAAACAAACAATCAACAAGTAAAAAACCAACCAACAGAGTGAGAGAAAATATTTGCTAAGTATACATCTTACAAAGTATTAATATCCAGAATATACAAAGAACTCAAACAACGTTACAACAAAAAAACAAATAACCCAATTAAAAAATGGGCAAAGGAGCTGAACAGACATTTCACAAAGAAAGATATCTGAATGGCCAACAGACACATGAATAAATGCTCAATATCACTCAACACTGGGAAATGCAAATCAAAACCACACTGAGATACCATCTCACTCCAGTTAGGACAACTAACATCCAAAAACTGAGAGCGATAAGTGCTGGAGAGGTTGTGGAGAAAAAGGAACTCTCGTCTACTGTTGGTGGGATGCAAAATGGTGCAGCCTTTATGGAAAATGATATGAAGTTTCCTCAAACAATTACAGATATATCTACCATATGACCCAGCAATCCCACCACTGGGAATATACCCAGAGGAAAGGAAACCATCATGCCAAAGGGATACCTGTACTCCAATGTTTATTGCAGCTCTATATACAATAGTCAAGAGCTGGAACCAGCCAAAATGTCCATCATCAGATGAGTTGATAAGGAAACTGTGGTACATCTACACAATGGAATACTACTCTGCTATAAAAAAGGACAAGATACTACTACCATTTGCAACATCATGGATGGACTTAGAGAAAATTATATTAAGTGAAACAAGTCAGGCACAGAAAAAGAAATA
>NW_007750667.1:2037-4397 GCF_000696425.1 Galeopterus variegatus | reverse complement strand
AGAAAAAGAAATACCACATGTTCTCACTTATTTGTGGGAGCTAAAAATTAATAAATAAACAAACACAAAAACAAATAAAGGGTGGGGAGAAGAAGACAGAATAAACACAAAAAATTCCTTGAACTATTTAAGCCAAGTGCAGATATGATGTGGTGGGGGAGGGAAGGGTGTGGAGAGGAATGGGCAAAGGGGCGTGAAAATCAAGTACAATGTATTTTGAGAAGTCAAATAAAATTAAATTATTTTTTTAAAAAACAATCCAAATTATATCAACCATCTTACCAGACCACAACAGAATAAAACTAGAAAACAACAATAAAAGTGACACTGGAAACTGTACAAATTAATGGCAATTAAACAACATACTCCTAAATGACAAATAGGTCAAAGAAGAAATCAAGAAGGAAATTTAAAAATTCCTAGCAACAAATGAAAATAAAAACACAACGTACCAGAACCTATGGGATACATTGAAAGCAGTTCTAAGAGGTAAGTTTACAGCAGTAAATACCTACACCAAAAAAGAAGAAAGACTTCAAATACACAACCTTATATTATACCTCAGGAAACTAGAAAAGCAAGAACAAACCAAACCCCAAATCAGTAGAAGTAGAGAAATAACAAAGATCAGAGCAGAAATATATGAATTAGAGATTTAAAAAAAGAAAAGAAAAAGATCAATGAAACAAAGAGTGGCTTTTTTTTTAAGAGAAGCAAAATTGATACAGTAGCTAGATTAATGAAGAAAAAAGAGAAGATTCAAATATATAAAATCAGAAATGAAAAGGAAACATTACAACTGTTACCACATAAATACAAAGAATCATACAAGACTACTACAAAGAAGTATATGCTAAAAAATAAAAACCTTGAGGAAATGGATGAATTTCTGTACGCATATAACTTATTGGGTTGAATTATGAAGAACTGAAATCTAAAAAGACCAATAGCAAATAATGAGATTGAAGCAGTAATTAAAAGTCTTCCAAAAAAAGAAAACCCCAGGACCAGATGGCTTCAATGCTGAATTCAACCAAATGTTTAAAGAAGAACTAATACTGATTCTTGTCAAACTCTTCCAAAAAATTGAAGAGGAGGAAAACCTTCAAAATTCATTTCATGAGGCCAGCATCACCCTCATACCAAAACCAGAAAAAGACACAATAAAAAAGAAAACTACAAATCAATATCTCAAATAAGCACAGATGCAAAGGTCCTCAACAAAATATTAGCAAATGCAATCCAAAAATACATTTAAAAAATTGTTCACCATGATCAAGTAGAATTCATCCCAAAGATGCAAGCAAGGATTATTCAACATAAGTAAATCAATAAATATGGTACACTGTATCAACAGAATGAAGGGGAAAAAACCATATTATAATTCCAATAGATGCAGGAAAAGCATTTGATAAAAGCAAACACTCCTTCATGATAAAAAAAAAAACACTCAACAAATTAGGTACCAAAATAATGCACCTCAACACAATAAAGGCCATATATAACAAACCCACAGCTAATACTATGCTGAATGGACATAAATTAGAGGTTTTTACTCTAAGATGCAGAGCAAGACAAGGATGCCCACTTTCCCTACATTTATTCAAAATAGTCCTAGAAGTTCTAGCCTGTGCAATAAGGCAAGAGAAAGCAATAAATTGCATCCAAACTGGAAAAGAGAAAGTTAAGCTATCTATATTTGCAGATGACATAATCATAAGCATAGAAAACCCTGAAGACTACACAAAAAAATTGCTAGAACTAACAAATGAATTCAGTATAGTGACAGGATACAAAATCAGCTTACAAAAATTGATATCCTTCTTATACTACAATAACTTAATAGCTGAAGAAGAAATTTAAAAAGTAATCCATTCACAATAGCTACCAAAATGTGAAATAACCAGGAGTAAATTTAACCAAATTTAAAGACCTCTATAATTAAAACTATACAACATTGGTGAAAAAAAAATTAAAGAGAGGGCCAGCCCTGTGGCTCACTCAGGAGGGTGCAGCGCTGGGAACGCAGCATCGCTCCGGCCGTGGGTTCGGATCCTATATAGGAGTGGCTGGTGCACTCACTGGCTGAGCGCGGTGCGGGTGACACCACACCAAGGGTTGCGATCCCCTTACCGGTCACGAAAAAGACAAAAAAAAAAAATTGAAGAGGACACAAAAAAATGGGAAAATATTCCATATTCATGGATTGGAAGAATTACAGATTCAATACAGTCACTATCAAAATATCAGTGACATTCTTCACAAGAATAGAAAAACTGATCTCAAAATGTGTATGAAACCACAAAAACCCTTTATAGCTAAAGCAATCTTGAACAAAAAGAACAAAATTGAAGGCATCA
>NW_007750667.1:0-1630 GCF_000696425.1 Galeopterus variegatus | reverse complement strand
AAAAAAAAAAAAAAAAAAAAAAAAAAAATTGAAGAGGACACAAAAAAATGGAAAAATATTCCATATTCATGGATTGGAAGAATTAGCATCAAAAAATGTCCACATTACCTAAAACAATCTACAGATTCAATACAATCACTATCAAAATATCAGTGATATTCTTCACAAGAATAGAAAAACTGATCTCAAAATGTGTATGAAGCCACAAAAACCCTTTATAGCTAAAGCAATCTTGAACAAAAAGAACAAAATTGAAGGCATCACACTACCTGACATCAAAATATACTATAGGTGAGCTGAGACCAGACCCTTGCAGCACCAGGGCCCAGTCTAAGGCCCTGGGGGGGAAGGGAAGCACACACAGTCCAGAAGGCACTGAGGTGAGCTGAGATCTGCAGAGCATGAGGGGCTCTGTCTACAGCCATGGAAAGTTAGAACAGGAGCCACGGTGGTGTAATATAGATACTGCCACACCTTCTCTCACCACAAGGACAGTTCAATACCACAATAGCAGCCAGGACTACTCTACAGGCAACCTGTCACTCATTTGACTACATTGATATAAGAAGAGTCACCAGGAGAGCCTAAAAATAGACAAGGAATTCTTTATCCTCATAGCCAACCCCAGAGTAACAGCAGAAGCAAGTCCTCTACCAGATGACCAAACATCAAAGAAAAAATACTAAAACTACAAACAAGAAGATATGACACCACCAAAGGAATACAGTAATGCTCAATTCTAGACCCCATAGAACAAAGAATCCTCAAAATGTCTGAAAAAGAATTCCAAACAATGATCTTAAGAAAGCTTGATGAAATAAAAGAAGACTCAGTTAGAGAACACAAGGAAACAAGAAAAAATATCCAGAATATGAAAAGGAAATTTACAAAGAGATTAATACCTTAAAAAAGAATGTAGAAGAACACCTAGAAATGAAAGATTCACTCATTGAATAAAAAACACAACAGAGAGCTTAAGCAGCAGGCTAGAGAAAGCAGAAGAAAGATATCAGACCTTCAAGATGGTCTTTTTGAAATAACCCAGGCAGAAAAGAAAAAGGAAAAAATAATTAAAGATAATGAGGAAAATCTAGGAGAGACAGCAGACAACCTCAAGAATTCTAACATCTGAATTGTGGGTATTCCAGAAGGGGAGGAAANATATATAAAGCAAACACTCTTAGACCTAAAGAAAGAAACAGGCCCTAATACATTAAGAGTGAGTGACCTGAACACCCCTCTCTCAGTATGGAACAGGTCTTCCAGGCAACAAATCAACAAAGAGACACAGGATTTAAACTACATGTTAGAGCAACTGGACCTGGCAGATATATACAGAACATTTCACCTAACCACTAAAGAATATACTTTCTTCTCATCAGCTCATGGAACATTCTTCAGGCTTTCTTCTCATCAGCTCATGGAACATTCTTCAGGATAGACCACGTATTAGGTCACAAATCTAGCCTAGCCTCAACAAATTTTTTAAAAATTGAAATCATTCCAAGTATCTTTTCAGACCATTATGGATCTAAATTGGAAATTAATAAAAAGCAAAACTTTGGAAACTATACAAATACATGGAAACTAAATAATAGGCTCCTGAATGACCTACAGGTCCAAGAAGAAA
>NW_007750666.1:9425-9876 GCF_000696425.1 Galeopterus variegatus | reverse complement strand
GGACAGCACAGCTTCTGCAGACCCGCTTCTGAAAAATGGTCGGTCCTCAATGCTTGTAACCCCGCTTCCCCGTTTCCTTCTGGAAAATTATCCCAAGAATCAGCGCAGGAAGGACCCATCCCCATTCTTCCGAGTAGAGGCTTAAAGACTGGAAGGAGCAGGATCAGAGACCCCCAGAGAAGCAGGGGACCCCCCACAATCTCCCCTTCCTCCACCCATGACCCTCCAAACGTCTAAATCGATCACTGTTCGCCACCGACCGCCGAACCCTCCTGGAAAAGAGGGCGGGAGGGGACGAGGACGTAAGGCGGGTTCCCGAGGCGGCTGGACCCCCGCTTGGGGATCGGGTCTGCCGCCTGGTCGTCGAGCGCGGGTGGCCCGGCCCGCTCCACAGCGCCCCCGCGCGGCCACCTCCCGCTGCCCGCGGCCACCGCTGTCAGGCGGGCTGGGC
>NW_007750666.1:2963-4380 GCF_000696425.1 Galeopterus variegatus | reverse complement strand
CCCCCCCCCCCCCCCCGCCAGCTCCGAGAGAAGCAAACCCCGCGGGCTACCCCCACCAGCTCCGCGGTCTGAGTCCACATTGGCCCCACTGCTTTGTCATTTACAAGAGGGACTCGAACTGTACTTTGTAATTTGGTGTCGGTTTACAAGCCCAAAAGATTTCTGTTTCCTCCCATAACAGGTCCTCAGTCATGGCCTGACCCCTTTTAAGAGAGGGACCTCGAGAGTAAATATGGATTTCTTGCGCCCTCCCCTTTCAGTCAAGCTGGAGAGGCACGAGGCAGCCGGGCCTGGCCGGGCTGCGTGCGCTGCCACCTCAGGAGCAAGCAAATGTGTGTGTTGAGCTCCTACAACGCGGAGACAGTCAATCCGCATTATTACTGGGTCATCACAGGAGTCGGCTAAGGAAAGCCACTCTTCCCATTTTGCAGATGAGGCAACTGAGATGCAGAAAAATAATTGACTAAGGTCAGGTAGCCAGTGGAATAGCAAGCTCGAGCCCAGACTCTTTGACTCCTATTTCCTCTGAATACTATTTACTAAACAGTTGGTGCAGCTGTAGATTCCTTTCACAATCCGATCAAAGCTATGGTCATCCCGCGCCCCCTGGGAAAATGCATATATTTTCGTATTCAATCTCGGAGCTTCTCGGATTTCCTGAAGTGCCTCCCGGGATAAATACACTCCTACCCCCTTCGCCCCACCCATTTCACTTCCCAGCAATTGGTGGGATCGCGATTCTCTGGAGGCACTCAGGGTCGGGGGGTGGAGTGTAATTCAACTCGATTACTCGATGATTACAGCTGTAAGTCCCCAAGTATGGCAGATTGGGGTGCAGGAGAGTAGTACAGGCAGGGAGGGGAGCACGTGGAGATGGGCAGGAAGTCTAGAGAGAGCAGTGGGGCTGTTGTGCAGGATTTTGTTAGGGCTGGGGGGGCGGAGAAGAGGGTCTGGGAAGAAATGATCCTGGGCCCACCCACCTGGAAACTGCGGGCCCAGCTCCTCCAGGAAGCACTGGGAAACCGCTTTCCCCACCTGGGGGCCCGAAGGACAGAATATTCTGAGGGCCTTGTCCTATTTGCACGCTCCACCGTCCTCGGATTCCCCACCCCCACCCCAGTCCAATCTCCAATCTTGGCTTCAGCCGGCCTGGTTTACTGTACACAAATCCCACTTGTTTCCTCCTTATATAGCAGTTTTAAAAACTAGTTCAAGAGCTGCTCGTTCCTTTACTTTCAGTTTAGGAAACAACAGCTCACACCCTTTTCCCCTCCAGTTCTCTCCCGGTCCCTCTTTCCCTCTAGTTACCCAAAGTAAGCAAACCTACTTTCTTGATTTTATTTCTTAAATATTTAAAATAACTGGTGAAGCGCTAATGATTTCATCTCTTAACCTCCACTCCCCGCCCCCCCCCCCC
>NW_007750666.1:1078-2343 GCF_000696425.1 Galeopterus variegatus | reverse complement strand
CCCCCCCCCCCCCCCCCGGCCATAAAAGCAATAAATAAAATAAAAGCCCAGCCTGCCAATCGCGTGCGCACATGGCCAGTGGTGGTGGGGATTTGTAGTTTGCATTCACGTCTCCGGGCAGAAGCAGTGAAATGCGTGTCTGCAAAAGCATAAATATAGCGAGCAGGGGAGACACTGAAAAAAACAGAAACGATTTGATAAAAACGTGCCCGGTTCTGTTGCAGGAGGACTGCTCCTAACGCCAGGTACTAAAACCAGAAGGGGCGCGGGGGAATAAAATAGAAAGACGCAAACCTACTGTGTTTCTGGCTGGAAGTGAGACTTAAGAGCAGAGGCTAACCTAGAGCCGATGTGCTCTCCGGTCCATTGCCCTCCCCGAGACCACTTTTCCGAACCCCAGTTTCGTCGCTGAAAAAAACGGGGCTAAGAACACATTTCTGTTGCGGTCAAGAATTCAAACGCCCCAACTTAGGTGAAAAAATGCGCTTCGATGAGTATAAGAAACTAAGCTGGTGTTTTTAGGTGATGTCAAGGGAGATGCACTAGTGGTCTGTGTGGCCATTTGTCCCATGTCCGAACACGCACCGCTCGGAGATGTCCTAAGCAACTGAGGAGCCGACGTGAATAAGCAGGATTTATTTCTCTAATTCCTTCACTGGGCATCGCGAGTGGCCCTGGGGAGAAGCACCCTCCCAAATGGGAATCCCAGTGCCTGGTCACCAGGTAAGAACTTTCCAACAACGCTAAAGGCTTGTCAATACCTGCGCTTTGACCGGTCGTGTTAGTTTCAGGGTAATTCCTGAGCTGCCTTGGAGCCCGTTTAACTTCTACCTTTCTGACAGGCTCGGGGAAGAGTAACCTTAGAATCGTTCCACAATTTCCTTCACTCGACAGATATTCATCCAGGACATTTATTCATGTGCTCAGTGCAATGACACCCAATTTCCTAAAGTCTCCTAAGCAGTTCCTACTTGAAAAGCCTGGATTATTTGAAGGTGCAGCTAGAAAAGCGTCTGTGTAATTTTAAATTTAGCTCAAGAAATAGGATGCCGCATTGAATTAGGGGACTAATTCCTTCTTTCGGTATGTTGGGTATTTAACTTTGTTATTAAACATTTTTGTGAAGGATTTTTGAGGGAAATGGTAAGTCTTTTTTCTTTATAAATACATTCACGCACACTAAACACCCGTCTTTAAAAAAAAATTTTTTAGAGCTTTGTTTAAAGGCATGCTTAAAGTGAATGTATTGTCCCTAAATCTCTTCG
>NW_007750666.1:0-800 GCF_000696425.1 Galeopterus variegatus | reverse complement strand
TTTTTTAGAGCTTTGTTTAAAGGCATGCTTAAAGTGAATGTATTGTCCCTAAATCTCTTCGTGGCATGCATATCCGTTCTCCCCCAAATTAAACGCAATAGCAATTGACATAGCAGAAAAACGAAAGTGACGTAGTGGATTTGGCCACCTGCCTCCCGGGCTCCGCGTCAGCGAGGAACTGCTTTGCACTTGGAGACTGAGTGGCGCTAGCCACAAAAATGTCTACGGGTCATTTGTGAGCTAACCGGGCGCTGTGGTACAAGGTGATCACTGATTTACTCATGCAGAAGGTAGAAGGGTGCCTATGTGAGCTCCATCATTTCCGCGCCCAACTTTGGGTTAATGGATTGAGTCGCAGAAATAGTGGTGATGCTGGTAACGTGGAGACCAAGGCTGGCCTTTCTGATCTCTGCCTCGTTATCATCTTCTTTTATGGACAACGCGGTTCCTAAGAGTGTGTGTCTGCTTGTTTCCTAGTCCGCGAGGTAAACGGCGACTTCTCCCTCGCAGGCGTCGTCCCACTTGGGATTCAGCTTCTGGACTGGCGACCTCGCTGCAGCGAAGGTCCCGCGGGCGGACTCTGGCGGCGCGCGGCGGGGAGGAGCGCTTTGGCCGCGGGGAGGCGGAGGGTGCCCGGTCAGCGTGCCTCGGCCAATCAGCGTGCACACCGCCTGACAACCGACCAATCAGAGGACGCGGAGCTCGGGAGCCAGAGCGGATAATACTAGGAAGGGGAGCGGCGGCAGGATACGGCCGCGAGCGGCGCTGTGCAGAACGCGGCTGCGTGCGCCCGCCCGCCC
>NW_007750665.1:9102-9877 GCF_000696425.1 Galeopterus variegatus | reverse complement strand
TTGCAACTTTCATCATTGTCTCAAATCACTTGCTCTGGAGGAAGCCAGCCATCATGCTGTGAGGACACTCAAATAGCTCTGTGCAGAGGATCTGAGGCCTCCAACCAATAACTAGCACCCACTTGCCAGTCTAATGAGTGGGCCACCATGGATATGGATCTCCTAGACCCAATCACACCTTCAGATAACTGCAGGACCAGCTGACATCTGACTGAACCTGCACGAGAGACTCCAAGTGAGAGCTGCCCACCAGAGCCCTTCCTGAGTTCTTGACCAACAGAGACTTGAGATGTCATAAGTGCTTGTTGTTGTTTTAAGCCACTAAGTTTTAGGGGTGAATTGTTAGGCAGCAATAGATGACAAATAGAGTTGGTGGATTTAGAGTTGTGCATCCATGACAGCAGGGATCTATCACTTAAAGTGAGCAGAACGATCAGTCCTGGTAACCTGTTCCTTTCAGTTTCTTTGGCAGTGGGAAGGGAGATGGTGTGTCCTTCCTCAGGAATGTGGAACCAGGAGAAACATAGAAAATGGATGATTTTACATGGATACATGTCACATTAGTCTTTAAGGATAGTCCAGCAATAGCTAAGATTAATTGAACTTTTTCTATGTGGCAACACTGTGCTAAAAGCTCTACCTGAGTTATCTTCATATGATTCTCATGGTAGCCCTATAAAGTAGCTACTTTTATTTTACTTTACCAGTTTACTGCATGAAAATTCTAAGGAGCTTTTGAAATCAGCTGATGTCTAAGTAGCTGTAATTTGAAAAA
>NW_007750665.1:5925-7784 GCF_000696425.1 Galeopterus variegatus | reverse complement strand
AGATGTGTTAATTAATTTGAATGTAGTAATCATAATATAATGTGTATGTATATCAAATTGTCTTGTGTACCTTGGATATACACAATTTTTATTTGTCAATTAAATATTTTGAAATAAAACAACAACTGCACTGCAGTCTAAGATGCTTTCTACCCATCCTTTGTCCTTGCCTCTTTCATTCACCTGGGGTCAGAGCTGCATTATGATCTGACAGCCCCCTTCTCCTTGTCGCTCCCCAGACCCCCTAGACAGGTGTTGTTGGCCCTAATAAATCTCTTGCACAGCTAGTCCTGTCTTGGCACCTGGTAGCACATGAAGCATCCGTGATTGGCGTGACAAGAAAACGGTGTGAGCAAACCAAAGAGGACTAAGGAGGACTCAAAAGGTGAGCGACCTGTCATATAATTTTGCTTAATGAAGCTGGTGTTGTACAGAATCAAATAAAAAGATTATTTGTGAGGAAGGTTACCTGGAAACCTATTAGTAGCAATAGAAGTATTGATCATAAAAATGAAGATACATACGGACGAGTATGTGTGGTGTTCTGACTGGTGGAGTAAGGTAGATTTATTCTTTCTCTAAAATAAAGAATATCCACAGGTAGCAGATGCTTCACCTCCCCTCAGCCCACCTCTCACTTTAGCTGCAGCAGGGGTGGCCAGTTCTGGGCGAGCTCAGATTCATGCCAACGGCACCCCACCTCATGCATGTGCCAGAAATAGGGTTGCCAGATATAGAGGGGAAAAAAAAAGATTCAAGATGCCCAGTTAAATTTAAATTCAGATAAATAATGAATAATTTTTAATGTGTTCCTCATTTAATATTTATAATAAAAAGACTTTGCTGTGTGTCTGTAACCCTAAATTAACTAGGTGTCTTGTGTTTTATCTGGCACCCCTAGCCAGGAGGGTCTACACTTTTCTGCCCCAGACTTTTCCCTGAAGCCGTGGTTGACTCCTCAGCCTGTGCATACCCAGCCCGGTCTGGCGTGAGGGAGTATTGTCCCCAGGTAACCCTCCACCCATGGAGGACAGGAGCTAGGGGATAAAGAGCCAGCACCTCTCCTTCAAATGGAGAATGTGGGCACAGTGTCTATCTCTCAGTGGTCACTGCAGCATCACCCCTGTTGCCAACAGCAACCATCTCAATAATGCTCACCTGTGTTGTCCTCTTTCTTTCCTTCTTACTCTCCCTGTCTCTTCTGCTTCCTGTGAATATCCTTCAGATAAATCAAAAAATCTAAGTTCATGTCTTGGGATCTCCATTTGAGGGAACCCAAATTAAGACATCATAGTTGTTGGCCGGCCCGGTGGCGCACTGCTACAGTGCGCCGCTTGGGAGTGTGGCGGCGCNAAAAATGCTACAAAATTTCCCTGCTCTGAAATATCTTGTCAGATATCAAGTTACTTAAACTTCATGAATATGGGCCTTAAGTATTTTCAAAATTATTTCTAAACAGGGTATTCAGCTTGTGGATGATTACATGCTTAGCAGGTGCATTTTTATACTCCTCCTGGTGAAAGCTACTGTATAGTGGCCAGCTATGAAAGTGAGCCTCACAGATCTGGGACTGCAAAGAGCCCAACTGCTATGCTTCAGCATCCAGCCCTGTCCACACGGAGCCGGACATCCCATGAGCCATTCGTGTCCAGTGACTGAGTGTGACAGGTTCATTCTCCAGCCTAGTTCCTGTAGGATACACAGCTGCTATAGAGGTTGACTCCCCAATGGCCCTGTTGAGCTCTCAGATAAATGAGTTCTGGAGATCTAATGTACAGCATGGTGATGATAGTTAATAATACTGCATTGTTAACTTGAAGTTTGATAAAAGAACAGATTTTGAGTGTCCTCACCCTCTG
>NW_007750665.1:2933-5048 GCF_000696425.1 Galeopterus variegatus | reverse complement strand
CGCTCCCGCCGAGGGTTCGGATTCCACATACAGACCAGCCGCTCACTGGCTGAGCGAGGTGCAAGCGCGACACCGAGGGTTGCGATCCCGTTGCTGGTCCCGGTCCGGTACGGGCACGACACTGGGGGGCGATCCGTTGCCGGACACAAAAAAAGACAAAAAAAAAGAAAAAGACATGATAGTTGTGGACAGAGCCAAGTGTAAGCAATCCCTCTCCTCCAAAATAATTTTAAGTAGCCGGACATTTGAAGAATGAGTTTATAATAATTAATGGTTACCTAATACATGAAGATACACTTTTAGATTCTAAGTAAGTAAAAAATTAGTCGATTTACTTGTCAAGGAGGTACATTTTCCTTATTTGTCTGTAAACAAAGTAAACTACTTGCTCATATTAACTTATGGTAAAAAAAAAAGATTTCTCATGAAAACAGTAAACCAGTAGAATGAAGTGAGCAACTAACACTAATCAAATCTGTTTTCTATTATATATACTTTAAAGGCAATAACAGTTTTGTTTAAGGAAGTAATAAAACATAGCTTATATAAGGATATCTGTAGTAGACTGGGGAAGCTTGTGATTATTAGTTCTCAAGTCCTTCTGGTCATCAGTATAAATACTGTGACAATATCCAAGAGTTGCATTCATTTTTGGCAGTGTTTTGCATTTCATCAACCACACATTTCAAGTACCTTTAGACCCTGCGAGGTTCTGCATGAAACAATCAATCATCCCCTTTTGGCTGTTTGGCAGAGACAGACAATAACTTGTTCTGTCATGAACCGAATTCATATATATTCATGAAGCACAGAGAAACACTTCATTGTTTCAGATTGTTTTGTTATTTTAGAATAAATCATAAAGGCACCATCCCACTCATGGCTGGTAAAGAAATATTTGTCCTATGATCCTCACCTTTATGGTTTGTAGTGTTTTAACTTGCACCGAACGGCCCACACTGCATGTTTTTTTTTTAATAGTAAGTGCATACATTTTTTAAAGTACCATATTTCTGTTCCTATATGACAGTACTTCCAAAAGTTTGATTCTATTTTTCCACAAACTTGTTGAAGTACTCTCGCATCAGGAAGATTTGAAAACATCTAAAAACTAAAATGACATGTGTCTCTAATTCAGAATGATTTAATTTTCACACCTGAGCAGTTGTGCATGGTAAACT
Source organism: Galeopterus variegatus (assembly GCF_000696425.1). NCBI lineage: Eukaryota > Metazoa > Chordata > Mammalia > Dermoptera > Cynocephalidae > Galeopterus > Galeopterus variegatus. The sequence continues at coordinate 3,867 of NW_007750665.1, read as the reverse complement.
TAGTGCAGGTAGGTATTGTACAAGCTCCCAAATTCCATCAGTCTCAAACTTTATTGTCCCTCATTTATTTGTTAAGACCTCTCAAGAATCAGTTCTAATTGCAAAAATTTTATCCTCCTGGGAAATCTGTATGAACTTCAATAAGAGCAACAATAGCACAAACAGCGTGAAAAACTCCTGCTGAGAAAGCTATTTCAGCACCTCTGATAAACAACAAAAAAAAGGTGAATAGCTATATTTAAAGACATCTAACTTTCTCACTGTGTCTGCCTTTCTCAATCAATGCAGTCATATGCTGGCAAAATCTTGTAAAAAGCACAAAGTTAAAATTCAGGGAAATAAAATCCAGAGACAACAATCCCAGAAACAAAAGCCATTGAACATTCTCAACCACCACCATTGTGGTTCTCAGAAAAGAGAGTTTATTGGTTGTTCCCTGGCTAAGAATTATGTTTTCAGTAACAATACTTGATTTAAACATTTACTGTCTTGGATTTTAACAATGGCTATTTGTTTAGGTGGCACAGTGCCTATTTAGAACTCAGTAAAATTCTTGCCATAGGGATCAACAATGTTTAGAAAGACAAACATTAATATAAATGCAGCTCCACACAGAGTTGGAGTCAGATTACTTGGGTTTGAATCCTGGCCTTGGATGTATTAGCTGGTGAACTCAATTTATTTGATTTTTAACCCTAGATTTTCTCCTCTGTAAAATATGGAGAACAGTATTTACTTCATTATTAGAATATGTGCTAACATATATTTATAGAGTATGAATCTATAAATTTCAGCTGCTCTTTTTATTATTATTATCAGTGTGCTTAGCTTCAAAGAATAGAATCCACCCAGCTAGATTACACAGAAAAGGAATTTTTTTTTTTTTTTTCCCTTTTTGTCTTTTTTCGTGTCCGGCAATGGATCGCAACCCTCA
>NW_007750665.1:0-270 GCF_000696425.1 Galeopterus variegatus | reverse complement strand
GGCAGGAGCGCCGCAGCGCTCCCAAGCGGCGCACTGTAGCAGTGCGCCACCGGGCCGGCCCAGAAAAGGAATTTGTTAAAGGAGATCAGTGGCTCATGGATTCTGGGAGTAGGAGGGACAGGAAATCAGACCTGGCAGTGATGTAGAAGGACAGTACCTAAATCATATTGTAGGTGCTGCTAAGGGACACAGACAGCAAAGCTCGCACAAGAGCTACATAAATTGTGGGGCCCTAGCCTGCCCTGGGACCCAGGGCCTGGAGAAGGGGAC
>NW_007750664.1:9147-9878 GCF_000696425.1 Galeopterus variegatus | reverse complement strand
TTGTTTCTTTGTGTCATTTTGATGTCCCAGTGGCAGTTTGAATGGCTGTTTCTTTAACCACTCTACTTAACCAGGAAAAGAAAAGTTAGATACTTTGTAAATCTGCCCTGTTATCTTGAGTTACCTAAAATGTGTAACTTTATACATCAAAATGTGTGCTGTATACAGTATTGCTCCACAAGTACCCTAACACAGATGACCTATCAATTTTCTTCCAGGAGATTCCCATAAAAATGAAGAGAAAAATATATGGTGTGTTTACGATTGCCTATGCTGCATCACTGAGTGTTTTTCTAACAGGAGAGAACTTCCAATTTGATTAGGTCTTGATGGGAACCTAATCTTCTGTTTACAACTTTATAAGTCTGAAAATTGGAGAAAGTTTGCACAGGCTAGTTGACTCCATCTATCAGATGGAGCTTTCATATATCTAGCTTTCAGATCTTATTCTTCAACTCAGAGACACTTATAATGCTATTTAAGACATGTAAACGTCACTATACCATCACTTGTCCAGTGCCTTTGTATTATGATGCTGGGTGAGTTGGTTTAGTGAGAAGCAAGGATATTCTGGGAGCCATCCCACTACCTGCACAGCTTGCAGTAACTACTCATTGAGGTGACTGTGAGCTACATAAGGGTACCCCACTAAAATCAAACTAAATGTAATCCCTAACATAAATTCTCCTTAACCATATCCCCAAAAGGCACTATCTATTCCAATTCCAAGT
>NW_007750664.1:1826-3994 GCF_000696425.1 Galeopterus variegatus | reverse complement strand
GAGTCTGGTCAAACATAAAGCATAGGTATGGGCGGGAAGATTGAGAGATCAGCTTACTGTTAGTAAGTTGGATAGTGATGGCACTTTGGCCTCCAGCTACAGGACAGTCTGCCATGGAAGGGAGTAGTTTGGTGGTCTTACCTTGCCCCATTATATAAGTTTCTCGTACTGTGAACTTCCAGACATATGAGGATTTAGAGGCACCTACTAGGGACAGCGAGAGAAACAGGATGACGTTAACGGGAGTGGTCGTTGTTCCTGTACTGGAGGGAGACTTGGGAGTCAGGATAAGTGGAGCTTGAGGGGGTCAGAGGGGTGAGGAGTGTAGGCAATGGTTTTAGTTTCTTGAAAGTGTGTGTCCTGAACTTGCAGGTCACGTGTAGGTTCTGTGGGATCCATTGGTGAGGTAAGGAAGCAGGGTTTTAACCTAGAAATGTGGACCCATGGAGTTTTGGCAGTGGGGGGGGGGTGCATAGGTTAGCTGGGTATTTGCCCTCCCATTTTGGGACTAAGGGGTCCCATGGTTCGGGAGAGGTATAGTAAACTAAATCTCCTGGGTGTATTGTAAGGGTGTTTTGTGAGGAAGTTGTGTCAGGGAGTAACCAATCTTGGTATTTCCAAAGTTTGGCACGTAGATGGGAAAGTAGGGGTATGACTAAGCTGGAGGGTATGGACCCCTGTTTGGGGTAATACCTGGGGGGAGTGGAGGTCTTCCGTACATCACCTCAAAGGCGGAAAGATTGGTGGGCTTCCTTGGAAGAGCTCTGAGTCTGAATAGGGCCAGGGGTAAGAGGCAAACCCAGTCTAAGTGAAGTTCTAAAGAAAGTTTGGTGACAGTGTCCTTTAAGGTCCAGTTTGTCCATTCCACTTTTCCTGAGGCTTGGGGCCGGTAAGGGCAGTGTAAGTGCCAAGGTAGTGAGAGTGTTTTAGATAGACTTTGTATGATCTGAGCAGTAAACTCCGGCCCATTATCTGACTGTATTGAAGAGGGCATTCCAAACCTTGGGATAATTTGTGAAAGGAGCAGGGAGGTGACAGTAGAAGCCCTCTTGTTAGTGGTGGGATAAGCCTCTATCCACCCGGAGAAGGTGTCCACAAATACCAGGAGGTACCGGTGGCGTCGGACCAGAGGCATGTNAAACCCCCATTATACCCCAAAGGAGAGTGGTGAACAGGGTGATTTCAAGGGGAGAGAAATCGGTGAAAGCTCCTTGGAGCCATAGGTCAGTCATCTGCTGTGTCCAATGGGCGTTTAAGAGGTTGTGGGGAAGATCATCCATGCAGCTAGAGTGGTCAGGAACAAGCGCCAACGGTGACTTAGATCCATTTCGGCAAGATGTCAGGCATTCTATTGAGGAGCAGGAAGGGTCTTCCATGGCCAGCAGCTCGTAATTTCTAAGTAAAGGCTGGTTAAAAGCTTGGTTAGAAATTTTACTTATTTGAATAATGCAGGGTAGATAATAGTTAGAGGTCCTATGACAGGCCATATCCAGGTTAGGAGAGGATTGTGGAGAAAGGAAGAAAAGGGGTTAGAGTTGGACGTGGCCCGGAAGCTAGAGGCCAGATCAGTGAGTTTGATGATGTTAGTTTCGACTAAGCCTGATTCATTGAATAACAACACTCTTCCCTGAGGAAGATGCATGTGCCTCCCTTCTCTGTGATAAGAAGGTCTAAAGCTCGGCGGCTTTGGAGAGTTACCTTGGCTAGGGAGGTGACCTGTTTTTGTAGGGATGAAAGGGACTCAGCGGTAGAGGTCAAGGCCTGTTCAAGTTTAGTATTGATATCTTTTTATTTATTTATTTATTATTTTTATTTTTATTTTTTTTAAAAGATGACCGGTAAGGGGATCTTAACCCTTGACTTGGTGTTGTCAGCACCACGCTCAGCCAGTGAGCAAACCGGCCATCCCTATATGGGATCCGAACCCAGGGCCTTGGTGTTATCAGCACCGCACTCTCCCGAGTGAGCCACTGGGCCGGCCCTCGTACTGATATCTTTAACTGCCCATAAAGTATGCCCTAGGGCCCCTCCCGACAATCCAAATAATAAAGAAAGTAGAAAGAGGTTTAGGAAGAGGATTCAGGAGAGGAGTTTGTTTATTAGGGCCGAGTTGGTTATGGTATTACCTCTGGTGTTAAGTAGCCCTCTTTCCTTCCAAATGGCTGCGT
>NW_007750664.1:0-685 GCF_000696425.1 Galeopterus variegatus | reverse complement strand
GATAAATATGCCACTGGGGTGAAGGAGGGGCCATATGTTTGTCCTAGAACCCCCAAGGCCTTCCTTCCCTCTTGTGGATGTAGTTTGAGAAAGGTTTGGTGAGGTCGGGGAGGTGTAGAGTGGGGGCACAAACCAGAGCCTGGGGGAGTTTTTGGAATGCCTTGTTAGGGGAGGAGGATAGGTGCTCATTTGGATCTCCCTTGGCCAGATCGTACAACAGATGGGCCATTAGGGAGAAGTTTGGAACCCAGGCCCTAAAGTACCCAGCCAGGCCCAGGAAGGATAAAATTTCTGTCTTGGTTTTTGGAGTAGGTAGGGAGGTTAACAATTGCTTACAGTGGTATGTGATATTTGGGCTTGTGATTGTTCCCAGTGATAAGTGTTAGTAAGAAAGGGGTTGTAGGAGATGTGGGAGCTATGGAGATGGAACTGAGCGAGTATGTCCTGGACCAGTAAGGGAACAGGACATTGGGCATGACCAGAAATGAGTGGGAAAAAGGAGAAGGAATGCCTTCTATATGGCAAGTTAATGGAGGCGTTCTGCAGGGGTATATATGTTTCCCTCCTACCCCAACTATAGGAGAGGTGCTAAGTGTGGTCGGGCCCCGAAACTCCTTCAAGACTGAAAAAGTGGCTCCTGTGTCCAGGAGAAAGGAAACGGATTGGCCATCCACAACAATAGTTA
>NW_007750663.1:9363-9880 GCF_000696425.1 Galeopterus variegatus | reverse complement strand
AATACGTGGAAATTAAACAACACACTCCTAAATAGATAGTGGGTAGAAAGAAAAATCACAGGGAAATTAGAGAGTACTGTAAGATAAAGATCAAAGTGCAATTTATAGGATGCAGGGCTCATGCAGTGCTTGAAGGAAAATTTATACTCGTAAACACTTCTATTAAAAATAAGATCTAAAATCAATAAAGTAAACTTCTACCTTAATAGAAAAATTAGAGCAAGCTAAACCAAAAGCAAATATAAGTAGGAAATTACAAACATTAGAACAGAAACATATGAAATAAGGAATTAAAAAACAATAGAGAAAATCAACAAAACTGAAAGTTGATTCTTTAAAAAGATCAACAAAATTTGCAAACCTTTTCTAGACTGACCAAGAAAAAAGAAAGAAGACCGAAATTACTAAAATCAGGAATAAGGTAGGGGCATTATTACATTGTCACTATGGTTTTTTGTGGTGGTAAGATTTAGTTTCTTTTTCTTTCTTGTTTGCATTTTTGTTCTACCAGTGGGTT
>NW_007750663.1:0-5058 GCF_000696425.1 Galeopterus variegatus | reverse complement strand
AGGGTTCGGACCCCCATACTGGCCAGCTGCCAAAAAATAATAAATAAATAAATACATAATTAAAAAAAAAAGTCACCATGGAAGGAACCTTAAAGACCAACAGCCAGTGCCATAGAATTATTTTTTTAATGGTGCTGAGTGAAAAATGTTAGGAAGCAAATGAAGAGTGTAGTATGGTATAATATACGTAAATTTAAAATGTGCACACGAAAAATGCCTTTATTTATATGTAAATTTAAAATGTGCACATGAAAAATTTTTTTATCTTATAAAGTCTCCTGCCTATTCAAGGATAAGTACCTTTCACATTGATGTAGTTGCCTATCAGAGAGAAAGGGATTAGTGCTGAGGATGGGGAAGGAAGGAAGGAGGGAGGAAGGAGGGAAGGAGGAAGGAGGGAGGGAAGAATGGTGTAGTTGCCTATCAGAGAGAAAGGGATTAGTGCTGAGGATGGGGAAGGAAGGAAGGAGGGAAGGAGGAAGGAGGGAGGGAAGAATGTACTGGAATAATGATAGCAGACCATGTCCTGAGGAATATGAGTAACTCTACCTTCTGGATCTGAAGTTCCAGAACAAAAGTAAAAAAGGAAGCAAGCCCTAGGCTAATCCATTCATTTTACAGATGGAGAAACTGAGGCTCAGAAAAATGAGTTGTCTGGCTCTGGGTTTTCTTGCTGCCCAGTGGCAGAAAGCAGGCATTTTGGCTCCTAGTTCACTGCTGTTTCTACTGCATTGAACTGCTGCACGTGTGCTTAGGAAACCTCGACTCCTTCCCTTCTGAAATTCGTCGGAGTGTAGTTTTAACTGGAGAGGTTGATCATTGCTGCCCCGACTCATGCCCCTCCTCCCTTCCCCTTCTGCAGGACAGGGCCCTTGCTGGACACCAGGCAGCCCAGCTCACTGTCTCCTGACTGACTGGCCTGCAGCGGGCATCTGATGCATGGCAGCCCTTCCATAGATGGGGTGTGGATGGCCAAGCATCCTGGGTTGCCTGGGACTGAGGGGTGCTAACACTGGAAAAGTCCTGAGCCAACTGGGACATGTTGGTCTCCCTAGCAGGAAAGGACTTTGACTAGCCCTGAGCTCTGGTCTCTGCCTTCTTCGATGGCCCCCATGCACACACCTTACAATGAACCCCTCTTCTCTGGAACTACCCTCATTGGCTTTCTGTTCCTTGTGACCAGATGAGTCTGAGCAGCATGATTATATTTTAGGAAAATGGCTTTCAGTAGCTTCTCTTTAAAACCACTGTGGCCAATTTCAGATCCTTGCAGAGGCTCTTTCCAGATGCTTCCATTTGTCACGGCTGCAGTTTCTGCTCTCATTGCCAAGGAGAGGCTATGGCAGAAGACTTCTCTCCTGCAGTAGTGCTAGTTCTCCCCACACCAATGCTTCCTATCTTGCAAATTAAAAAGAAATAAGCCAAACCCAGCACCCACAGAAATTTTAAGATGCAAAGCCCAAGAGTGACTCCCATTCGCCCCTCACATCTTCTGGAGCTCATGAAGCTCTTAACTAGCCAAAGCTGGTGTAGCAGACTGTTTCCAACGATGCTGCGATAACATTTACCATTTCGCATTCTCTTCTTACATTGTTACTTTGACACTGCTCTCATTAAGGGGTGAGGATGTGTGTCCCCTGCCCTTAAAATTGGTGGGATTTTGTGACTGTCTCATAGAGTATGGTGGAAGCAGCACTATGTGACCTTCAAGGCTAAGTCTTCATAAAACACAGTTTCCACACTGTGCGCTGGAACTCTCACTTGGCCTGGCCAGCCCTAGGTGCTCTTGCCCCTCTCTCTTCTAGCTGCAGCCAGCATCTGATTAGAATTGCATTAGAGACCCTGAGCTAGAAGTGGCCAGCCAAGCCCTTTCTTAATTTCTGACCCATGAACTCAGAGTTTGAGAGATAATAAAGTGATTGCCGTTGTTTTAAGCTACTATGTTTGAGGGTGATTTTTAAATACAGTAATAGATATTAAGAACAGCTGGCCTTGAAGAGGTGATGAAACCTTTGATTAATCTCTCCTCAGAACCCCAGATGCAGCAGCAGGAGGAAAAAGACCCAGCTAAGTGCTGTGACAGCCCCACACCAAGCTAGGAATGTGACTCCATATTTACATGAAAGGCAGATTAAAGAGATGCCAATCTCTTAAAAATAATTACTTTGTCTACCAAAGGATTTGCAAAAATATTCTTTTATATGTGCAGGTGTTCCAAATAAGGTAAAGAAAATTATTTTCATTTACAAAAATTGTTCTAGACTTAACCTTTTGGGACTGTATTAGTACATGCTAACTTCTCACACGTGGCCCACCACCTGCAATTTAAATGTCTGTGTGCTGTTCCCTAGGCACCTAGAGTTCCAGGCAGCCAGTCCTGATGCTGGCAGGCACAGAGGTCGACGTCGAAGCCTGCATATGTCCACGAGGTCTTGCTCCTCTCCCCAGGTGGCCAGTACACGTGGCTCAGAGAAGGTGAAGGACACCCAGCCAGCATCTGGCCCAGAGAGTTCCTGTGGTTGTTAGCAGAGCACAGGTCGCAGGCTGACCAGCTCTCTTGGTGGCACTGGGGTTCCAAGAGCCATGTGGATCCTGGGAATGGGTGGGGGTGGGGGGCAGCTGTGGGGAGCAGCCTCTCATGTCCCTGCCACAGCTGGGAGAATGGATTCCATTTCAGCAGCAGCAATTCACGCTGGGTGGCCTCTGCCTTCCCTCCCACGTCAATGCCACCGACTACTTACCAGAAGGCTGAGAAGAGCAGAGCTCCCTTTGGAAGAGACCCACCCTGCTGAAGGAGGCTTTTCTCCTGTGTCCCATGTTTCTGCTTAACAAGGCCTCTCCATTCAGGCCTCTCAGTGAGCTCTGGCAGGATCTCTCGCAGTTTGACGGCGAGGCCTGTGAAGTCAGGGTGGGGGGTGGGGGGGCACTCTCTGTTCCCCCAAGGGACACACTTCCTCAGCTAAACGTTACAGAGTCACGTCTTGATTCTGTTTCAGGCCTTAACTATTTCTGTTCCTTTGAAGATGCAAAATAACCAAAAGCAACAATAAAATACAAAATCCCCAAATAACAAACCAATAAAAATACACAGCAAAGGCTCCAGAGTGTTTCCAGCCCCGCTCTCCACATCTCGCTGACCCAGCATTCAGATGTGTGGTTTCTGCCTCGGGTTTATGAGCCTCTGAGGGGAAGAGATAAATTCAGCTGTGGGATTATGCACACACTTTACTGAATGTCTTTCTTTGCAGAGACAGGACTTGAGTTGACCCAAGGATCAGAGGTTTACCTTTGCCTTCAGGTCTTGGAGCAGCTAATCCTCAGTACCCAGGCTGTGCCTCTCAGAGCTGTTGTCAGGGCCTCCTTGTATGGATGCTCCAGCCCTACCATGGACACAGCTCCTCAAGTGCCCAAGGAGAAAGTTTGGAGAAACTTAACAAGATAAAATAATTCTAGCTGGTAGTCGTTGAGATTACTATACCACGTGTTCCTTCTGTATCATCTCACTTGATTCTCGTAACATTATGAGGTAATAAGTGGGGAAACTGAGGCTCAGAGAGTCTAAGCAGCTGACCCAGTTACACAGCCAGTGATTGGTGAAGCCAGGATTTGATTGCGGCAAAGACTCCAGAGCCCAAGCTCTCCTTCACATACACGCACACATGATGATGAACGTGTGCATCCTTTGGTTTACACAGTGTAATCATTTTTATAATATTCGCAGAATCAGATTGTTAGAAATGGAGGTCGTTTTAGAGATTACCTATGTTCACACCCTCCCCTCCTCCTGCCCCTAGCCCAAGCTCTCCTTCACATACACGCACACATGATGATGAACGTGTGCATCCTTTGGTTTATACAGTGTAATCATTTTTATAATATTCGCAGAATCAGATTGTTAGAAATGGAGGTCATTTTAGAGATTACCTATGTTCACACCCTCCCCTCCCCCTGCCCCCCCTTTTAATTTCCACAAAGCAGGAAACTGGGGACTTCCCTTAGAGAAATAGTTCTAAAACTTGGGTGCTTGGGTGAACATCAGGGTCACCTGGAGGACTGGTTAAAACACAGATCTCTGGGCCCCATTTCCAGAGCTTCTAATTCAGTAGGTCTTGGGTGGGGCCTGAGAATGTGCATTTCTGACAAGTTCCCAGGTGAGCCGATGCTGCTGGTGCTGGGACCCGCTTGAGATCCACTGCATTAGAGTAAATTGGACACGTTAAGGCCCATAAGTCCCATTGCAGTGTCGTTACCTCAATCCTTAGCAATGTAGATGAAGCCTGGACAAGCATGCCCAGTAGGGTCACATCAGAGTCACTTGTTCTTTAATAACTCTCTTAGGGTCCCAGCAACAGGACCAGACTGTGGTAGGCAGAATTCTAAAAATGCCCTCCCCCGGAACCTGTGAATGTGTGACATCATTTTGTGATTGTATTACGTTCTACTGCCCAGTTGACCTATAAAGGGGATTATTTGGGTGGGCACAATTTAAGCACATGGGTCCTTAAAACCAGAGAACTTTCTACGGCTGTCATGGCAGAAGAGTAAGGCAGAAAGGGGAAGTCAGAGAGATTCAAAGCTCAAGAACCTTGTCCAGCCTTGAAGTGCTGTGGCTGTTTTGAAGATGGAGAGGGCCATGTGAGAAGGGATGTGGGTGGTGCCAGCAGCAGAAAGCAACCTCTGGCAAGGAATTGGGACCACAGTTCCGCATTTGCATAGGACTGAATTCTGCCAACAGCTGAATGAGCTTGCAAACAGATTCTTCCCCAACCCTCCAGATATAACAGATGGACGTCTGACCTACAGAACTCTGAGCTAATAAATGAGTGTAATTTATGTCTCTAAATTTGTGTTTATGCTGCATTAGAAAATGAATACACACATTAGAAAATGAACCCGAGTTCAGAAGCTACCGCCCATCACAGGCCTACCCCATCCAGAAGATCCTCAGACCAGGAACTAGGCCCCTGGGAGGCTCATCTTATCGTTTGCTGGAAATGGCAGTGGCTGTGACCTAAATCCAACCCCATAAGGTGATGTTCTGGCAAGTCGGGGAAAAAA
>NW_007750662.1:9349-9880 GCF_000696425.1 Galeopterus variegatus | reverse complement strand
GAAGCAACAGTTCACTGCAAATGCAAGGAGCAGAGAGAGAAATATTTCAAGGCAGATACAAGCGTTGAGCCAGGCTGCTAAGTTTTACTCAGGCACCCCTCATGAATGATACGTGAATCATCATCACCCGCACAAAGTGATTTAGGCAGTGTCTTGAAAAGTTTTGCATTGTATGAGTAGGATCATGCCTTACACAGTGAAAGTGTGGAGTGTGAGGGCACCCTGTGAAAATTGGGGTGTTCAGCAATAAAAAATCAATATGCCAGGAAGTGGTATAATCCATCCAGATCAAGGTACCACGTGAGGAAAAGCCAGGATAAAGGAAGGGCAAGAGTGGAGGGCAGAGAGTCATGGGCATATGGGAGCAGACATTGTACATGAAAGGTGCTGGAAATATAACTGTTCAAGGACACAACATTCTGAATTTAGAAAAAGGAGGAACCGATTTAGCAAATACTATAATAGGGACCCATGCTTAAATGAAAAAGATTTAAAAGGGAGGAGTTTGATGACATGGGAAGAAAGCAGTTT
>NW_007750662.1:6277-7433 GCF_000696425.1 Galeopterus variegatus | reverse complement strand
AATAAGAATAGTGTGACTCTCTAGAAACACTAAAGTCAGAAGAAATACATCCTGCTGAATTACTTAAAAAAATTTGAAACAAGTGTCTTTTAAAGAAGTTCAATGGACTAAATTGTAACAGAGATAAACTAAAAGAAATCAGAAAAAAAGTTGTATGAATAAAATGTGAATACAAAGAGACAAACTATTGAAAAGAACCAGAACAAAATTCTGAAGCTGAAATACTATAACTTAAAATGTTTACTACAGTAATTGAGGAGCAGAGTAGATAAGGCAAAAGAAAGAACAAGCAATCTTGAAGACAAATTAGTGAAAATTATTCAATCTGACAAGCAAAATGAAAAGATAATAAGAAGCAAACAGAGCCTAATAAACTTTTGGAATAACATCAAGCATACAAATATACATGTCATGGCAGTCCCACAAAAAGAGAGGTTCAGAGTGCTCACGTGGAGAAATAATAGCCAAAACTTTCCATAGGAGTTAGAGAAAAAAATGAATGTACAAGGTCAAGAAGTTTAATCAACCCCAATTAGGATGAACCCAAAGACACCATCACATATTACATTAGAAAGAAACTATCAAAACTCAAAAGCAAACAGAAAGTGATGAGAGCGGCAGAAGAAAAGAAATTTATCATATACAAGAAAATCTGTATAAGATTATCTCCATTTCTCAGCAGAAACCTAGCATTACAGAAGGCAGGAGAATATATTCAAGTGCTGAAAGAAAATATTAACCAAGGTATTATATTTGGCAACATTCTCCTTCAAAAAAAATTAGAGACCTATTTTACAACACGGAATAACAATATAACATATAATCGAAAATCAGTAAGAATTTAAGTGTTCATACCACAGAAAAATTGTAAATATGTCACTTAACATGTTAATTAGCTTAATTTAGTCATTCCTCCAATGGATACACATTTGAACATATGTTGTCAATACAAATATAAAAAAATGGAGGCAGTTCACCAGGACTCTAGACCTGCCCCATAAAAAATTAGTAGGGGAGTCCTTGAAGTTGAAAAAAAAAAAAGAAGATGCCAAAAAGTAACTCCACTACAGAAATATAAAGTTCTCCAGTAAAAATAAATGAATATAGAATCCTGTATTATAGTACTTTTCATTTGTAACTCAACTTTCTTTCTTTT
>NW_007750662.1:0-442 GCF_000696425.1 Galeopterus variegatus | reverse complement strand
ACAGGCCTTGACAGCAACTGCCCTTTTAGCACAAGAAAGCTCTAAACTAACTTTTGGACAACAGACAGTCATTTGTTCCCCCCATCCTCTTCAAGACCTTCTCAGCCATAAGGCCATGTCAATTCTCTCCCATTCCTGCCTACAACTTATCCACCTTACACTCACTGAAAATTCCTAGTTCTCCTTTAAACCTTGCCCTCCCTTAAATCCAGCCACTCTCATCGCAAAACACTCATGACCCTTAGAACATAATTGCATGGAGGCTTTAGATCTCTTAATCCCTCTCCATACACCTCCCAGCATCCCAATACATGGCCCCCACATACATTGTTCATAGATGGGAGCGCCACTTCTACGCCCACCCCTCAGGCACGTTGTGCCATAGTAAATCTAACACAAACTATTGAGGCTGCCTCCCTCTCCACTAACACCACTTGCCAAC
>NW_007750661.1:8434-9880 GCF_000696425.1 Galeopterus variegatus | reverse complement strand
CAAACAGTTGACCACAGATCTACTCTGTGTGTGTGTGTGTGTGTGTGTGTGTGTGTGTGTGTGTGAGAGAGAGAGAGAGAGAGAGAGAGAGAGAGAGAGAGAGAGAATGTCTTGGCCAGCACAGGAAAAGGGAGGATTACATGCTGGACCAAATTAGTCTCAGGCATTTGGGGCTTGAAGGTTATATTTAAGAGCTCCAAGAGTTTGTGTGTGTGTGTGTGTGTGTGTGTGTGTGTGTGTAATTTCCTCAACCACATAACCATATACTGAATAAACAAACACGCAATAGTTGTTTCATATTAATGCAGTTTTTTCCTTCCATGCTTCTTTGAAAAGTATGTTGAAAGAAAAGTACTCCTGAGAAAGATCCCAAATAAACACATTTCCTGGAAGTGGGGGAGGGAGCTAGCTAGTGATGAAAATTGAGGGGCAGTAGATACTCATCCCTCTGACTGACCTGCCCTGATGTGTAGAATTTCTGTTGTTGGAAAAACTCCTTGGTATTAAGGCATTATACTTCTGGAAGGCTGAATGTTATTCTGACAACGTTATTCCTGAATGCTTTTTAGTTCCATAACAGAAGTGAGGTCACAGGGTGTATTATCCTGTTTCCATTGCTTATCAGAGAATACCTGAAACTGGGTAATTTATAAGAAAATGAAATTTATTTCTTTAAAGTTTTGGAGGCTGGGAAGTCCATGGTCCAGGGGCACATCTGGTGAGGGCGGCCTTGTTCTTGGTGGTGACTCTATAGCAAGTAGGACATCACATGGCTAAATGGCCCAGCAAGAGAGCTAACTTCTCACTCACTCTCCTTTCAAAGCCATCAGAACCACACCCATTACTCCATGAATGGATCAATCCATTCACCAGGTCATAGTTCTCACAATCTAATCACCTCTTCAAGGCCCCACCTTTTAATTATTGTAATAGGATTTTCCACCTTCTTAACACTGTCATAGTGGGAATTGTTTCAATGAGTCTTGGGGGGACTTTCAATCCACAGCACAAGGCAATCTGCTGCCCTCCATATTGGAGAGACAGACAGGCAGGTACAGAAATTCACAACATACCAGAGCAGAAACCTCTGCAGGAAACACGGCCTGCGCAGGAAAAACATAAACTGTAGCTGATGAACTGCTGAGGGCTCAGTGTGGACAAGTCTGAAAGTTACAAGCTCCATGGGGACCCAGTCACGGTAGTGGTGGTTAGGGGACAGGCATGCTTTTGTAAGTTTTACTTCCAGTAGTTTTACCTCCAGGTTCTCACAGTAAGAGAAAAATCACCATGGGCTTCTGGTAGGGGGAGGAGAAAAGGAACAGTTTTGCAATGCACCAGTGCTCTGTTCTTAACAAGATCTTCCCGCAGGAGAAACTAGTTAACCGGAGCCTAAACTGCTGGGGTTTTCTAAGAGCCTAAGTGACCTGGGACAAGGGAAATTCCCAA
>NW_007750661.1:4983-6612 GCF_000696425.1 Galeopterus variegatus | reverse complement strand
AATAAAAACTTTTTTCTTATTGTTAATTGGCTTAACAGACAACTGTTTGTTCAAAATAATATCAACAATATATTTAATTATGTATGCTGATGCATATACCTTTATATACATATACACATACATATGCTTATGAATGCCTTTATATAAGTGAAATGAATGACAGCAATTATACAAGGAATGGGAGGAATTAGGATTATTTTGTTGTTATAAAGTACTCACACTGTCTGAGAATGGTATATTGTTACTTGGAAGTGAATTTGAATTAGTTGTAACTGTATTTTGCACACTCTAGAGCAAGTACTAAAAAGTAAAAAAAGAAGTATAACTAATACACTAAGATAAGAGAGAAAATGAAATAATATAAAAGGCTAATTAAAATCACAAAAGAGAAAAAAGAGTAGAAGAAAAACTAGGAACAAAGATAAAGGGCAATAAATATAAAACAGTAACAAATATGGTCAATATTAATCTAACTATATCAATAATCATTTTGAACATCAATGGTCTAAATGTACAATTAAAAGACAGAGATTGTCAGAGTGGATCAAAAAACAAGACCGAAATGTATGTTGCCCCACCTACTTTAAATACAAAGACANCATTTCTGGCTATCGAGAAAAGTTACAAGGCATATTAAAAGGGAAAAAGTTTGAAGAGACACAGTAGGCGCCAGAACCAGACATGGCAGGCATTTTGGAATTATCAGAATGGTAATTAAAAACAGCTATAATTAATATGCTAAGGATTCTAGTGGATCAAGTATACAACACGCAAGAACAATGGGCAATGTAAGCAGAGTGATAAAACTCCTAAGAAAGAACCAAAAAGTGATGCTAGAGACCAAAAACACTGTAACAGAAATGAGGAATGCCTTTGTTGGGCTTATTAGTAGACTGGACATAGCTGAGCAAAGAATCTCTGAGCTTGAGGGCATCTCCATGGAAACCTTCAAAACGAAAGAACAGAGAGAACAAAGACAACAACAACAACAAACAAACAAACAACAAACAAACCAGAACAGAACATCCAAGAACTGTAGGACAATTACAAAAGGTATAATATGCAGGTAATAGGAATACTAGAATGAGAAGAAAGAGAAAATTGAACAGAAGAAATATTTGAAACAATGTTAATGACTGAGAATTATCCCAAATTAATGTTAGACATAAAAGCTCAGAGAACACCAGCGGAATAAATGTGCAAATCCCTACACTTAGGCATATTATTTTCAAACTACAGAAAATCAAAGATAAAAAAATCCTGAAAGAAGTCAGAGGAAAAAAAACACCTTACTTATAGAGGAGCAAAGCTAAGAATTATGTCTGATTTTTCCTTGGAAACTATGCAGCGAGAGAGTGGAGTGAAATATTCAAAGTGTTGAGAGAAAAGACCCCACCAATCTAGAATTCTGTACCCTATGAAATTATTCTTCAAAAATGAAGAAATAAATATTTTCTCAGATAAACAAAAATTGGAGGAATTTTCTGCCAGTAGACCTGCCTTGCAATAAGTATTGAAAGAGGTTCCTTAGAGAGAAGAAAATAATATGGGTCAGAAACTCTGATCTGCGGGGCCGGCCCGGTGGTGCACTGGATAGTGCACCGCTTGGGAAGCGCGGCGGCGCTCCCG
>NW_007750661.1:0-900 GCF_000696425.1 Galeopterus variegatus | reverse complement strand
AATAAGTCCTTACCTATCAATAATAACATTGAATGTAAATGGACTAAATTCCACAATTAAAAGATATAGACTGTCTGAACGGATAAAAAAAACCAAGATCTAACTATATGCTGCCTTTAAGAAACTCACTTCAACTGTAAAGACACACATAGACTGATAGTGGAGGGATAGAAATACATATTGCATGCAAATGGAAACCAAAAGTGAGCAGAAATTGCTATATTTACATCATGGAAAACAGACTTTAAATCAAAAACTATAGAAAGAGACAAAGAAAGACATTAAATGTTAAAGGGGTCAATTCAT
This sequence comes from Galeopterus variegatus, assembly GCF_000696425.1. NCBI lineage: Eukaryota > Metazoa > Chordata > Mammalia > Dermoptera > Cynocephalidae > Galeopterus > Galeopterus variegatus. Next base: position 594 of record NW_007750661.1, on the reverse strand, counting down.
CAAGAAGATATAACAATTGTATATATATATGCACTCAACATTGGAGTACTCAGATATATTAAACAAATATGATTGGATCTAAAGGGAGAGATAGATTTGAATGCAATAATAGTTGGGGATTTCAGCACTCCACTCTCAGCATTGGACAGATCATCTAGACAGAAAATCAACAAAGAGACATTGGATTTAAACTGCAGTATTGACCAAATGGACCTTACAGACATTCCACACAACTGCTACAGAATGCACATTCTTCTCATTGCACATGGAACTTTCTCCAGGACTGACCATATCATAGGCCAAAACTTAGTCTCACAAAATTTTTAAAACTTGAAATAATATCAAGTATCTTCTCTGACCACAATGGAATAGAACTGAAATCAGTAGCAATAGAAACTCTTGAAACTGTACAAATACATGGAGACTAAACAACATGCTTCTGAATGACCAATGGGTCAAAGAAGAACAAAATTCTGCCATTTGCAGCAACATGGATAAACTTGGAGAAAAGTATGTTAAGTGAAATAAGCCAGGCACAGAAAGAGAAATACCACACATTCTTACTCATATGTGGGAGCTTAAAAAAAAAAAAAA
>NW_007750660.1:9205-9881 GCF_000696425.1 Galeopterus variegatus | reverse complement strand
GAAAACAATTCCTTCTATTACTGCCTTCAGCCAGCGTGGATGCTAATAAATAGCCCCTTATGTACCTGTGACATCCTTCCAATAAAACCTTTCAACCTGCATCTTCAACCTTCTGAGAAAAATTGGCCTGAGATCCACAAGCCTTCCTCATTACGCACAAGGACAGCCCTGGCTGAATCAGGAGGACAAGAGTCTCATTATTGCCTTCTATGTCAGACACTCCATCCTGTCCTCTAGGAAAATCCACAGCAACAACTTCTCAGGACACACCAACAACCCCTTCTCAAGTATGAGTTCTCCTCAGTGTCCCCTACCCCTGACCTTTTCCAAAAAAGACTCAGAGATAAAATGGCAATATTGACACAGCACACTGGGCTCAGTGGAAGGGCATTTGGAGCCCTGCTAGAGGTTGTTCTAAGACAGAGACCACAGATGGGCCCAGGGCTCTTAGTGTCCCATGGCCCAAAGAAATCAACATTTCACACTCATCTATTGGGAAGCTCCTGTTGACTTTGGCCTCATCCTGACTTTCACCTTAGGCCAGGTGCTTATTTGGGAATTATGGAGGGTACTAACATTAATAAAGCAAATGTATTTCACAGGGCCTGGCTTCCAAGGCTCTGGAGTTTCAGGTATAGCCTAACTTTTAAAAATTACACATAGAAATGTTAAGCTT
>NW_007750660.1:4131-4918 GCF_000696425.1 Galeopterus variegatus | reverse complement strand
GAGGGTTGCGATCCCGTTACCGGTCAGTAAAAAAGACAAAAAAGGAGAAAAAAAAAAAAAACCAATTGGCTTATTTGACAAATTAGAGTATATGAAAAACATTGTTGAAACAAGAAATAATGTTTGACTTTCTTTGGATATACTAAGATGTTATTAATATTTGCTCCCAAATCATGTAAGGTTCTTGGAAATGTGTGTCTTGATATAAATGTTACTGGTCATAATCTTCGTTTAATTATAATTTTAAAATATTATGTCTTCAAATATTTCATGAAAAAACTCTGACAGGTACAGTTTCCTGACAAACTTTGAGTTCATACCTTTGAATTGAATTTCCAAAATTCTAATGAAGAAACTGAAGGGTTTATAAAATTACTCACCAAGGTCAAAACAACAAAAGTTAATAACATAAAACTAATGAACTGATTAAAACACATTATAGTTTTTACAATTTTTATTTTGAAACATCGCCCATTAACGTCTGTTTTCCAGATTTAAGAAAACTGTCTCTCTTACGCTATCTATAACCAACAGCAGTTTGGTAAAATATAATTTAAAACAGAGATAAAAACATTTGTTTTCTCCCTATTTGATCCTCCCAAATTTGAAAACTTTGAGTATCTTTATTATTATGGCAATGTGGCTATTTTCATAAGTTCAATAAAAATTGACTCTCTCTTTATAACAGGATATAATTTGAAACTTTGGTTATAAAATAGTATGTCTCTTCTAAGTTTCTGACCCTTCTTCATGTTGCCCTAATTTGGTCTAACTGCTGTTTCATCTT
>NW_007750660.1:3094-3658 GCF_000696425.1 Galeopterus variegatus | reverse complement strand
ATGAGCCTTCCCAGCACCAAGGGATCTATACAAAGAAAAGTAAAACCTTTTCAATCAGAAAGTTAGTAATCAATGCTTTTATGAGGAATGCTTTGATCATAAAAGGGGAAAATAATATCTTGTCTACAAAAGCAGTTCTCTAAAATTTCACAGCCTTAAAGGGGGTGCTCATGACTTGGATGAGACATCCTGTTCCCTAAAACAAAAGATTTATAATTGATCAAAAAATTTTACAAAGATTAGATGCTTTGGAAGCAGCAGTGTCCTGGACTGGTGAACGTCAACAAACTCTCTGGACTCAAAATCAACTATTACATGGAACAGAACCCCATTCTGGAGTTTCAACAACTGGCAATAACACTCCAATTCACACCACCAGGAATGATGCTGATGCAACAGCCCTGAGAGACGATGACATCATCAGTCCCCACCTGGGATAAATTAAAAGGACTTGCCATGCTAACATGATACTAACTTTGCTTTAACAAAATGTTTTTGTCTCAACTGTGAAAACTTGATCTATAGCTTTTGCTTTTTCTTTCAAACAAAAAAATAATAAAGGGA
>NW_007750660.1:0-2271 GCF_000696425.1 Galeopterus variegatus | reverse complement strand
AGTAATCCTTTGCATCACCCTCACCCTAGGGGAGAGAAGTGACAGGGAATATTTCCAGGTGAGGAACCAGTAGGTGGCAAACTGAAGATGAACCCTAAGTCATGGGGTGAAATAGCTGTAAGATTTGTCCTTAGAAAGAATTACTAAAACAAATTGCTGTGAATTATCGGGCACTGACGGGAGACACTCTGCATGCACCATGTCATTAGGTATACACACAGCATGAGAGATGCTGTTATCCCCACTTCCCGAATCAGACAACTCCAGCTGAGAGCAGTTTTAAAGGATCAGGGTCAAGCCACGTCCATCCTTGACCCCAGAGCTAGAGCTCAGTCTCCCCCGATCCTGTCCCCACTCATGCTGGGACATGAGCTGAGAGTTAATCACTTACTAAAAGGGGGGCTGACCCTATGGCAGACCAGACAGGCCAATCCGTGATTTCTCAGTTGAAATATACTGGAATTCTTTTGTAAAATGCTGAAAAGAGAAATATTTTCTAAGTTAGGGCTTTTCTGATAAGTATGACAGGCAAGGGATGAAGAAAGGTTTGTAAAGGGATGGTTCCATCTTCTTGGTCTTTCTCCTGCCAACGAGAAAACAATTTATTTTATTTTATTTTGATGCTGAAAAGAGCTCTATAAGGGCCGAGGGGGAAGAATACACCTCAGACTTTCTTCATATCATTTTCACATTTAATGCCTAAATCCAGTGGTGTTTTAATAAATATTTTTAAACTGGCCCTCTGGAGTGTGGGTATGGGGCTTACTTACAGCATTTACTGATTTCCCGGTGTAAATACTCCCACAATGTCCTATTTCAAGCTACTGATATACAGCATTGTGAAAATTTAACTGCAGGCTCTCATAAGCCCAGGCCAGCAGGCTCCAACACACCACTGCTTAAATTTGTCACAGAGAAAGAGCAGCTAGGAAATCCTAAGAATCCCGCCAGCCTTCCTGAATGGACCCAAACCATAGACCCTCCTATGGTTTGAAGATTTTTCTTTCTTTTTTTATATATTTAGGTCTTTTATAACATTTAAAGAATGCAAAACAGAGGAGAGCAAACAGATTTAAGAGCTGAAGCATTGTTGGTGTTTTTAAATTTTACGGATGGAACTGAATAACTGGCATAGGGTATTTACAGTTAACCTTTAGGTTAAGAAAATTCAAATACCAAAAGCCATCAGTAAAATGACAGATCTTCATTAGACAATGAAGTCACTTCACATTGATTCACGCTGAGCGAATGGCCACTGTGGTACAGGTAGTAAACTGGGTGTATTGTTCAAATACAAAAAGAAGTTGAAATACAGCAGAAAACATGTCAACAATACAGGCCCCTCAATCTTCTTGCTATAAATGGAGGTTCATCTTATGTTACTGTAAGTAGCAGCCATTCAAATGCCACAGTCGTCCTAAGCCTACCAACTCTGTGTAATATGCTTTTTTCTATTCTTCTGTCATTATTAATTTTAAGTTGTTGAAATCTTTTTTGATAGCCAGAGAAAAAAGCCTTTCTTTATTCAAAAAATTTATAGTGTATGTAAAATGAATCAAAGAGACCTTTCTCCCACTCATTAAATTTGCAGGAAAAAGTGTCTTTGCTTTTACAGTTTTAGTTAAAATGGTTAGGTTTAATTGATTCAGCATGCAGTTTGGTCTGTTATACTCACTGCTTTATCCATTTCTTTTTTATGATGATTGAAACATAATTGATTGTACATATCTGTGTGATATAGCATGGAATATCAATACCTGTATGTAATATGTGATGCTCAAATTAAGATAATTAGTATTTCAACATTACACAATGTAATCATATTTTGTGGCCTTTTACCAATTTCTTGCTAACCCCCCTCCCACTCCCCCGTTCCCACTGCTCATGGTCTCAGTTCCATTCTCTCCTTTTGAAAGTTCAATGAATTATTGGTATTGTTGTATCTTTCTTTTTTTATTTATTTTGGGTTTTTTTAGCTCCCACTTATGAATGAGGACATGCGATATTTTTTTTTCTGTGCCTGGCTTATTGGTTTGAAGCATTTTCTTCTGTTAAATGCAAACACCTTAGAGGAGCCACATATTAAGTTGTTATCAGTAATTGCATTTTGCGATAGTGATTACTAACCTGTTCTAAGGCTAGTAGCTACCAAGGGAGATGGCCAGGGAAGGGGCATTAAGTAACTTCAGGGACCCCTGTCTGCTTCTGTACCACGAAAATAACATCTCCTGAAGGCTGAATAAGGGGGGGGGGGGGGTTGCATGTTTTTGC
>NW_007750659.1:9558-9881 GCF_000696425.1 Galeopterus variegatus | reverse complement strand
CCAGCATATCCCTGGGGCTGGAGTGACCCTCAGACGCCAAGTTGCAGAGGGGAGGGACTCTGACAATCAATGGGGCCCAGGACTGGGTGGTTTGCAAGGGCTCCTGGAGCAGGAATATTGAGGCTCTATGTAAACCCACGTGTGCCTGTCTCAAATGCCTGGGCTCTCCTGCTCCAAGAACCAAGGCAGGGCTGTAGTCATGAGAAAAGCACTCTCGGGGTTAGCATGTGCACATCCTACTTGACTCTACACCATGGCCAAAGGTGGCAAACACAAACACAAACACAGGAACCAGGGGCTAATTTCCAACCTCAACCAGAAAC
>NW_007750659.1:2304-3941 GCF_000696425.1 Galeopterus variegatus | reverse complement strand
ACACACACACACACACACATACACACTGCATAACTAGCCAAGGTGACTGTGCAAATCTAAGGCCGGGCTGCCTCTCCCATGGGAATCAGCCAGTGGGCAATACTTGGGGCATGGAAAGTGCAACCAGGAGGTGCCAAACTCAAAAATGATGCTTATCATGCTCTTGAAAAACACCCATGGTGTCAACCATGAAGACGATAGGAACAGGGAAGGCCCGGATTAGGAGCCACAGGACACCACCCTACCAACACCTTCCTACAGCAGTTTAGCAAGGTCTATCCTCAGGGCCGCCCCAGGGTTCCAGGAGATTAGGTTGTGGTTTTACCTAACACCTTCGTACCACTGTCCCTGGCAGCCAAGAGCTGTTCCAGCTGCATTACTTACTCAACAGGCCTCATTACAGGGTGTGGATTTTAGAGTGCGCCCAAGCTCACCACAGCATCTAGGAAAGTTGACATTGCTGTCTACATGGCAGGAAACTTTGGGAAAGTTTCATCCCCTCTCTGGGCATCAGCTTCTTTATCTAAATATGGCAGTGTTGGACTCTGTGATCTCTAAGAACCAGTATATTCAACAACTCTAAGACCCAGAGGAATCACATAATTCCCATATGCTCAGCAGTAGGGCAAGAGCTCACCTGGACACCAGCCTGACCTGCTTGTTTCTGTGAGGGAGACCGCCAACCAGACGTGTCTTCAGTGGAATCTCATGTAACAGCTCTGAGGCAGGGCACACATAATCCCATCACTGTGCCAACAGGTCGGCTCTGTTTTGACACTGGTTTGGGAACACAAGGTCAGAAGGCTGATACTCCCATGCTTGGCTCCCCTCTAACCATGCCTGTGGTTTGGGGCAAGCCTCTGCTCCTTGTGGCCTCAATTTTCAACAAGTTGCCTTCCAGCTACTATTCTCTAAGCCTCCTCTCCCACATGCCCTGCAAGAAGGTAAGGAGAGGGATCACTCAGGGGCAGTGCAGGGCAGTGGCAAGGGTCAGGCTCAGAGCCTGGCAAAGGTCATGAACAAGTAATTCATAAAATAAGAAATACAAACAGCTACCAATAATCAAATAAACGTAAAAAGACACAATATATAGTTGTCTACTACCATGTTGGTAAAGAATAAAAACATTAACAAAACCCAGGCTGGTCAGGGTGTGGGGAAACAGGTGTTCTCGTGAAGAGTCCGTGCCCTTTGTAGGGGGAAACTTGGTGTTCTGCCCTCAACAGCTCTCTCAAGATTGACTAGCCGGGGGGGAGATCAGATTGACTAGCCAGGGGTTCTCAGGCCTTCTCTCAGAAGGTCTTAACAAGAGAAATGTCTGTTCAAGCAAAAGTTACAATGGAGCCCCAGGAGACAGTCACATAGCAAAAAGGCTTGGGGGCTGAGGACCTACTGTGTGCCCACTCTGAGCTGGTTCATCCCTGAGAAGAGACGAGAGGGGGCAGAGTCCTGCCCCCCAGAAGCACAGGTTCTGGGGAAAAAGGACTCCTGCAGAGGGGAGGGTTGAGGGGCCAGTGCTCACTTCCACCTTTGGTTGGCTGAGGTCTGTATCAGACCATTTCTTTTTCTTAAAACAAAACACCTGAAACTGGGTAATTTACACAGAAATGAAATTTATTTCTTACAGTTTTGGAGGC
>NW_007750659.1:0-1495 GCF_000696425.1 Galeopterus variegatus | reverse complement strand
TCAATCCATTCACAAGGGCACAGTCCTCACAATCTAATCATCTCCTAAAGGCCCCACCTTTCAAATACCATAATTAGATGTCTCACCCTCTTAGCACTGTTACAATGGGGGTCAAGTTTCCAATATGTGAGCTTCTGGGGACACATTTAACCAATAGGGGGGTCAGAGTGGCTTCCAGGACCAGGGGGTTAGAAACAGGTGCAGGAAAGTCAGAAGGTCCAATCTGGGAAACAGGCAAAATTAGCCTAGAAATGAAGTGAAGAAACAACCATAGGACAAGTCTGAGAAGAGATCCTTGCTGAGAAGTGGCCAAGCTCCTTCTGTCCAGAGCAGGACAGTGACGAGAGAAAGCGTGGGAAGGCATCCTGAGGAACCACCAGGGATTCGAGGAGATAATTATCTACTAATTCTGCTTTGACTGGGGAAGTCCAAGCTGGGCCATGATGGATCACTCAGCCCTTGCTCCTGAGCAGCCTGGGCACCACCAATCCTCCCCCCAGATAAGCAGTATCAGCTTATTCCAGGACCCCCCGGGCTGGGCTCCCTGCAAACATGAAAAAAGGGAGGTCAACATTCACAGGTCTAGTGTTTTGGACCATCCCAGGCAATGACATAGGGTTGCCAGAGGACAGCCCCCACAGCAGGTCCCAATACCTCCCCTCCCAGGAGAGCAGGGCCCCTTCCTAACCCACCTGTGATTCAAGCACAATGGGCCAGGCAGAGGAGGCTGAGGCTGCAGGCCTGTCACACAGTAGAGCCCTGAGGCATCTTATGGACATGTCCGAGGAGATTTATAGAGGCCTGGCCTGACCTTGGTCAGGGAAGGGCAGAGCATGAGTGAGAGGAAAGGAAGAGGCATGGCGGGAGACAGTGCCAGTGGAGGAGCAGCAGAGGCCAGACCAGGGCAGGGGCCATGCATAAAGAATCCAGAGATACTTCAGAAGCAGAATGTCACCCTGGAATGGAAACCCAGGGCTTGCTTGTCTCTTTCCCACACCCTTTGCCTTGCTGGCCCCTAAGAGGAAGCTTCCCATGGCAGGGACAGCAGGCCTGGGGAAGAGGCTGTGGGCAAAGACCACAGCTCGAGTCTCTGGGGAGCAGCCACCACTGGGCTGGACGCTTCTGCCGTGCTTGGTCACATGTCCTCACACAATAGTTTCATCCCCAGTTTATAGGTGAGGAAACTGAGTCACAGTGAGGTTAGGCAACTTGCCTAAGGTCTCACAGCCAAGACATGGGAGAGCCAGGACTGGGCCCAGGCAGACTGGCCCTTCTTAATTGCTATGCTATGGAAATTTAGGCCAAGAGTAGAAGTGAGAGCATCCAGAGGGAGAGAAGGAAAGGACCAAGGACAGAGCCCAAGGCACTAGCCATGAGCACAGAGAAGCTCAAGGAAGCAAAGCCACCAGTGGGGAGGAAAGAGGAGCCGGAGGAAACCAGGAGCACACCTCACACAGTGAGCTCTCAGCATGTGGGGAACTTGCCAGTGGAATGA
>NW_007750658.1:9471-9881 GCF_000696425.1 Galeopterus variegatus | reverse complement strand
AAAAAAGTTCTATTGCTCATTAGACTTAAGGCTTTGTTGTAGAACTTGGCCTCCCTCCCTCCCGCCTCCCCCTGCACAGTTCAGGCCCATGTCTTGCCTGCTTTGATTGGATGCGTTTGCTGGGATTCTAGAAGCAAGAGCTTGAGGAAAGTGAAGAACATTGGTTTCTTCCTTCCACACTCCACTCCGAGCCCTGATACACAACACCAAACAGTCATAAAACTACCTCATCTAATGGTTAAAGGATGAGCCAGATTTGCTGGGCCCCCTCTTATCCGTTTCTAATTTTGTGATTTTCTGCTCCACGAACCAATTAGGTACATTAGAGAAAAATAGCCCAAGTTCTGCTAAAACTGCGTGAAATAAAATACCCCTGGTGTTCAAGAATGGGACTTACTGTCTAGTGTAAG
>NW_007750658.1:2937-4244 GCF_000696425.1 Galeopterus variegatus | reverse complement strand
TTTTTGGCAGACCAGAAGAAAAATGGGATCATATCATAGAAAGTGAAAACCCACATAGGAGAGAACTGCTGTAAAATGCGGGTGGGGGTGAGTATAGGGCATCTTGAGGGCACTTCAAGCCCAAAGGTAGCAAAAATGGAAGCAGGAGAGGACCTGGGTGGGGCGACATCTGGATCACTGGTTGGGATACTGCTGACAAGACAAGCCATTTAATCCCTCCTCCTCTCCCACCTCTCTGCAGGGCTAGATGGAAGTCAACAGGGTTGTCTCAGTCCAAGCAGAAGAGCTGAATCCGGCCCCTGGGTGGGAGTGGCAGGAAAATACTCGGCAGGGGTGATTAAACGGAGCAATAAAAATTACTCACGTCCAGAAGATGGCACACCCTGCCGTCCCAGATCAAACATGGCATGGAGTTGACATTTCTCTTTAGCCCCCTTTAGTCTGGAACAGCTCCTCAGCTGCCCCTCATGACCTTGACATTGTGAAGAGTACAAGCTGCTTGTCCCTCGATTTGGGTTTGTCTGGTGTTTTCTCATGATAAGAGTCAAAAGTAAGGTTGTGTCCAAGGGAAATGGCTTTAACTACAATGTTTTTATATGATATTAATTCTGTCAAATAAGCTGTTTCTTGAGTTCAAGGAGTGTAACGCTAAATGACACCAAATTTGCCACAAAGCGAGCCCTCAAGAGAGAACACACACTTAGGTGGGGGGTTCTCTCTACGGGCAGTGCGCTCAGCTCCTGCACATCAGTATCAGAACCAACCCGCTCGCAGTCCAGGTCATATCACACCGACCTCATATGACTTTTGACCATAATGATATCACGGAGCAGCATTAATTTCTCTAAAGAAGGAGGGGAGGGAAGTTGACTTGAAAAATCACTCCCCATTTCATTCTGCCCATAAATAAAAATTAAAAGACTTTCATTGTCAAACATAATCATTTATCTTTGGAAACATCAGTCTTCAGATAATTCTGAGTAGAAATGATTAAATCAACTGCCCATTCCTCACCACTTACATTAAAAAAAAAGAAAAAAAAAAGATGAGGTAAACATGTCACCCTTCTCAATGTCTATTTTTGACATCTCTTAAGCCTGTTCCAGTCATGCTAACTTTTCTGTTTCTTGAGTGGGTCTCTTTCCTCACCTCAGGAAGATGAGTGGGAGTGGAGGTGAAGGGAAAAGAGAAAAAGGACATAAAACGAGAGGGCCTCATACAAACATGTTTCATGACCTGAGGACATGGTTAACTTAACCCACTGGGGCCTGAGGACTAATGTAAATAAGCTGTGAACCATGAGCCTT
>NW_007750658.1:0-1201 GCF_000696425.1 Galeopterus variegatus | reverse complement strand
GGGTATTGTTTAAGCAACAGAAAGTGGACAAATATAGGTGGCTAGTGAGGTTCTGTTTCTTGGTCTGGTGGGTGTTTACAAGGGTATTTGCCTTTGATTTTCAGTATCTATGTTTTATCTTACAGTAAAAAGTTTCTTAAAAAAATAAGATAAAATAAAAAATAAAAGGTTTTTTTTTAAACAAAGAAATAATATATAGAACGCTTAGAATCCTGCTTGGCATGCTGAAAGCCCTCAACACATGGTAGCTATTGTTACTATTATGTACTGTCCCTGCCTCCTGTTATTCATCATCTCCACTGCCACCACCCAGCATGAGGGTCTGCCCACACGTGGCTCCAGGACCCACCTGCTGATGTCCAGAGAGGCTGCTGGACTGAACCTGAGGGGCCCTAGTCTGATGGAAGAGGCAAAACCACCAGGCCTAACCTAAGTGCTGGGAGTCGAAGGTAATCATAGGTGTGGTCAAGGGTTGCTTTCAATTGCGTTGCTCTCTGGGGGAGTGAGGAAGAGCCCAGTCCTATTTTGAACAGGGAGGGGCTGGGTTTATCCCCAGGCTACATCCATTTGTGTTTTGCAGCTCCATGCTCAGCTTAGTCCTAGGTGCATGAAAACTGGTGACCAGTATGAGATGTGAAGCTAATAACTGGGTAGTTCAGACTATAAGTGAGCCTTTCAGAGCAAAAGGAAGCAGCCTTGCAAGATGAATGAGGTTTGGAGAGGCAGAGGGAAGACTGAAAGGGAATGGCTTCCCAAGAGCCAAGAGGGAGGGGATGGGGCTGGCATCTTGAGACTTGGTGAAAAGACAGGCTGCAACCAGAGACACATGGGGCAAGCAGTGGGAAATCAGGTTGGACAGGTCACCTGAAGCCAGGTGCAGGACGGCCTGGGAGTCAGACAGAGAAATGCACATTTGAGATGATGGGAAATAGGGGCCTGGAGGTTGCTGCAGTAACTGCCCTGAGGTCAGGAGATTCTGAGCTACATCTTGAGACACAAGAAACCTTTGATTTGAAAGGAAAATCAACAGGACTTGGTACCTGACTAGTACGGGGAACAATAGAGGAAAACCATCTCTAACCTGAAGTCAGGAAGACGGGGTGTCGCCTTTCATGTGGACAGCTTCTCACATTCTTTTTCTAGGTCCTAGACAGTCTCAAACTTAAGCTGCACAGTCGAATCACCTGGGGATCTAGTTAAA
>NW_007750657.1:9506-9883 GCF_000696425.1 Galeopterus variegatus | reverse complement strand
GAAAGAAACATTAAATCTCCTGGAAATGGTCAGCAAGCTCCTGACCCCTTCCTCAAGGTCACTTACCCTGTGGATTCCAAGGACATTATTGACCCTCTAGGTTCAGCTGGTCCCTGCCTAAGCTCCCAGCTTGGCCCCTGAAGAGCAGGGGAGCAGAGGAGCCTGAGGTCACAAGTCCCTCCCTCAGCATCACAGTCTTGTCCCCACTCCCCAAGTCCTCAACCAGGGCCAGATGAAGGGGCAACAGCGAGGCCATTTCCTGAGGGGCTCGATCTACAAGGGCAGTAAAAAAACTTGAGTAGAAATTCAGCAAAGCGCTGAAATGGAGTTTTCCCAGAACTCCTTTCAGGGACAGAACTGTGTGAATTTGGAAGTAC
>NW_007750657.1:1793-4054 GCF_000696425.1 Galeopterus variegatus | reverse complement strand
GGTCTGGAGCTGAAGGTGTCCATTTGGGAGTGGCTGGCCTGTGGATGGTTTTAAAGCCACAGATGTACATGAGCAGGTAGACAGGGAAGAAGGCTAGGACAGAGACCAGGGGCGCACAGCGGACATTTAGGACCCTGGTAGACGAGGTAGACTGCAAGGAAGGCTGACATAAGAAGTCAGGGAAGTTTGGGGGTCACAGAAATTTTGAAGAGGGGGACAGGTGGTGGTCAACAGTATCAACTGCTGCTGAGAGGTAGCCTAGGAAAGGTCAGAGGAGCCATCTGATTCCCAGGATGGGGGCGCTGGTACCTGGGCGAGAGCAGGCTAGTGGCACCGTGCGAGACCAGATTGCCTTGAATCAGGTGGGTTTTCCATCCTGGCTGCACATCTGAAACACCCGGCAGGCTTATAAAAATTCCTGATGCCTGGGCCCCACCCCAGAGACTCTGATTTGATTGATCAGAGTGGGGCAGGGGCATCCCAGGTGATGCTTATGAGTGGCCAGGGGCGGGAGCTCCTGTTCTGAGCGGTCACCTGTAACACATCAAGCTCTGGAATACTGCGCTGCACAAGACCAGCGTGGCCTCTGCCTCACGGAGTTTCCCGTTCCCAAGGCTCCACGCTGGCTGCCCTAACTGAATCTTCTGGTGCCTAAAAGTCACAAAGACAACGTAGTTCAAAGAGACCGTGTTTAAAACCACAACTGCCCTACTGGAAGGTGCGTAGTCTTAGGCAAGTGAAATAAGTTCTTCCAGCCTCAGTCTCTTAATCTATAAAGCGGGGATGATAGAGTTTACAGTGACTGGACTATTTCAATCAGTACAACTGGTACAAATTATGCTTTTGACTTTGCGGGCAGGCACTGAATCACACGCGGGCCAGAGAACTGGACCCAAGAACTTCAGATCGTGGTCCCAGCACCTTCTGGCTGGGCTGCTTATGGATGGGCAAGGCCAGTGAGGTCCTTTCTGACTCTTTTTGTTTGCTGTGTTTGTGGTGGTCCCTAACTCGCTCTGATGGACATGTTATCTCTTTAGAAGAATTGCTGACATCTTCAGTCAAGTGGTTCTCCAGCCTAAGTGCCTGTATCAGCCATAGTTCTCCAGTCATAAGCATCAAAACTAAACTCTGGTTAATTTAAGAAAAAGGGAAATTTATTGGTGTGTGTAGAGGAGCCTCCAGGAAGAAGAGAGAAGCAAGCTCTGAGAAGACTGAGCCAGGTTGTTCCCTGTTCCCGAAGTTTCAGGTTGTTCCCTTGGAGTGTCCTTTCAGGGAAAGTGAGCTCTGAAATATCTCAGCCCTTTTCCCCCTCTGATCAAGACTCCAGTTCCAGGAAGAGGATCTGATTGGTCTGGTTGGTTTATGCACCCAAAGAAGACATGCCACCTGGCTGACAGTCCTCCCAATGAGGGTCCCTCCAATGTGAGAAGAGTTGGTTCTGCAAAAGGAATTTGGTGCTGTTACCTAAAGAAGAGGGGATGAAGGAGTGAGTGAGCCCTTGTCCTTTGGAAGTATTAGGACAAAGAAATGTTTCAAGAAGGGTGTGGGTGGTGGTTAATTGTGCCAATGCTGCTGAGAGGTAGAATCATATTCTTAGAAAGTATACAAGGAATGTCCTTAGTGGGTGAGAGGTTGGGGGCACCAACTCTGAGATTCCCTGATCATTTATATTTTGCCACCATTTAAATTTATACAAGCTCAATCACACCAATGATTTGCCAGGTCATCTGGACCATGCTAAATGATAGGTGGTGTCTTAGTCTGTTTGAGCTGCTATATCAGATACCATGGACTGGGTGGCTTATAAACAACAGATATTTATTTTTCCCAATTCTGGAGGCTGAAAAGTTCAAGATCAGGGCACCAGCCCATTTGGTGTCTGGTGAGGGTCTGCTACCTAGGTCACAGAATGTGCCTTCTCGCTGTGTCCTCTCGCACGGCAGAAGGGGCAAAAACTGTGTCCTCTCACACGGCAGAAGGGGCAAAAGAGCTCTCTGCAGTGTTTTTTATAAGGGCAGGCCCTCATGACCTAATCACCTCCCAAAGGTGCCACCCTCTAATACCATCACTTTGGGGGTTATAATTTCAGTATATGAATTTGGGGGGGGATAAAAGCATTGTCTATTGCAGTGGCCTTATTCTAATTTTTAGAAATCTTTATCTAAAATGTCAGTAATGATTACTTCTTCATCTTTTGGCTGAAATTAAGTATAAAAGATCAATAATGAAGAAGTGATAAAGTAGATTGTTAAAATAAACAG
>NW_007750657.1:0-976 GCF_000696425.1 Galeopterus variegatus | reverse complement strand
TTCCAGACAGTTTTAAGAGGCAGTGTGTGATTTGTCACACTCCCTTTCCTCTGCCATAAAAGTTAAAAACACTCCAGATGTTGCTGATGGATATACGGCATTTATACCCCTGCACCATTGGAGCTCATCTATTAGGTCCAGAAGATGCATCTTCTGGGGATATATAACTAGCTAGCTATCTGTCTTCCTGCCGGTACAGCAGTGAATCACACGCGGGCCAGAGAACTGGACCATGCGTGCATGCATGTACACACACACATACACACACACAAGGGGTCTTCAAAAAGTTCACAGATTCACAGTCCTGTAATGAAAATTATAACTTGACATATTATCTTTTAATTCTATTTTTCCACAAATTTTTTGAAGTATCCTCATGTACATATATAGTACTGGTGAGTGCAAAAGGGCAGAAAAGACATAGAACCTGGAGACATTATGTATAGCACAAAACAGTTGCATGCGTTAAAGGGTTTTGCTTTGACACTGATCTAAGTGTTTGTAAAAACATGGTCCTATATTACTCTTCCCTAAGATAAACCACAAAACTCTAAACATACCCCAAAACCTCTTCATCTAGTCAACCCAAAAACCTTGTCCTTTATCAGATGGAGTCTCTCTCCTTGTATTAGAAATGACCCTGTGTCAGTCAGGGTCCTTGCAGGAAACAAGTGATGTACTCAATTCACTGTATTTGAGGAGGGTTTATTAAAGGGATTATTATCACCCAGTCACCAAAAAACAAAACAAAATAAAACAAAATATTAAAGGCAATATTTATAAAGGTCTCCCGTGGAGGAAGTGCAGTACCCCAGTGTTAAAGTAGCAGGGAGTTATTTCCACCCCTACTGCTTAAGCAGCCAGTGGAAGGAGAGGCTACCAGGGCTCAGAGAGAGAGGGGGCCACCTTACGGGAGCTGTGACCTTGAGTCTTGGATGTCAGATGTAGTCCTCAGGCACAAAGCCCAGTGGAGAAG
>NW_007750656.1:8749-9883 GCF_000696425.1 Galeopterus variegatus | reverse complement strand
ATGTGCCATTTGCTTCTACCGTATATGCATAAAATATTTCTGGAAGGATATCAAGGACGTGATAAAAGTTTTTACCTCCAGGGGCTAGGGTGACTGAGTTGGGAGGGGTTTTTTTTGTTTTTTTGTTTATTTCCTGTAACTTTTTCTAGCTTTTGAATTTGAACCATATGAATCTGTTACTTATTCCAAGTAAAATTAAATTAAGCTGTTAAAAATTGCACTCAAAACAGTATTAGAACTCAAGTCAGAACTTTAATTCAGGTCTGACTGGCTCCAGATTTCATGTCCTCTATTCACCACACATGAAACAGTATCTTAAATATAAAATACTCTAGAAGTGAGCGACGGGGCGGGCTGACGGGTGACGGGGCGGAGAGGCTGTTCGCAGAGCAGTTGAAGAGGAATGTCAGGGGACGTGTGTCTCAGCTAAAAGATCAGCTTTTAGTTACTGAACTTTCAGCAAGTGGACCTTTTAAAAGTCATGATCTTCTTCGGAAAGGTTTTTCTTGTGTGAAAGATGAACTTTTGTCCAGTCATCCTCTTGAATTAGGAAAAAAATTTTCCAGCTCAACCAAGATAAAATGAACTTTTCCACACTGGGAAACATCCAGGGTCTGTTTGCTACACCAAAATTACAGATGGAGTTCTAGTCAGTGCAGCAATTTCAGCATCTTCCATTTCTTTTGAGAGCAAACNCCCGCCTTGGAATCTAGGGCATCTAAATTTCCGCTGCACCTTGAGGTTCTCAAATGGCCTGCTGGGAGCTCGTTTGAAATGCAAATACGGGGCCTACTCCAGACCTAAATCAGAAACTCTGGGGGCGGGGTGGTGGTGGCGGTGGCGGTGGTGGCTTACAGACGCTGAGGTTATTCTTAGGCACGCGAGAAGGCCTTTGTAAGTGAGGAAAGGGAAGCTGCCTTTGAGTGCTAACTCCATGCCAACAGTAGGGTAGGCTTTTTGCATAATTCTCTGATGTAATCCTCCCCACCGGCTTTTTAACGGGGAGGAAACTGTAGCTCAAACTTTCCATGAGTGTAGAATGTCAACATTTGTGTAAAATGGTGCAAGATTATATGTGCCATTTGCTTCTACCGTATATGCATAAAATATTTCTGGAAGGATATCAAGGACGTG
>NW_007750656.1:5498-7606 GCF_000696425.1 Galeopterus variegatus | reverse complement strand
AAGGTTTTTCTTGTGTGAAAGATGAACTTTTGTCCAGTCATCCTCTTGAATTAGGAAAAAATTTTCCAGCTCAACCAAGATAAAATGAACTTTTCCACACTGGGAAACATCCAGGGTCTGTTTGCTACACCAAAATTACAGATGGAGTTCTAGTCAGTGCAGCAATTTCAGCATCTTCCATTTCTTTTGAGAGCAAACCTTTCACTGGATATTTTGAGAAGTAATGATGGGACACTGGATTTGAAGATATTCTTAATGATCCATTATTGGATTTGAAGATATTCTTAATGATCCATCACAAACTGAGCAAATGGGGATACCACACTTGATGGTGGAATATGTAAAACTCGATTTACTGTAATACAGCATGCTATTCATGAAAATAGAGGGGCTGTATCTTGTTTTAAGCCTCTTTTTACTCTAGTTTGATGTACACAACATTTAAAAATACTGACCCATGACAGTTTTTGCCTGAATAGTATCAGTGATCATTTTAAATTTATTTAGGTCTTTGGTTTATGGCCGTGAGACAATTGAAAGCACGAAAGAGAGATGACTTTACAGCTCCTAATTTATCTTAACACAATAGCCTTCTGTGTTTTAAAAAACTTGTTGATCATAACTATTATAACACTGTCCACAGGTACCTATTTTCTGTATTCAGCCTATTTTCTAGGTATCCCATAAACTTTATTTGGAATAACTGTTAGCAGTACTGGAGTCTGCAAACCTTATAGTAGCATCTTTCAGAATAAATGTAATTGATTTTGGTGGCAACACTTCAAATGGAGTGTGATATATTTATACTTTATCTTGTTTTTGTACCGTCCATTAATACACATAAGAATATTATTTATTGAATCGATGCTATTTTAGAATTATAGCTATTTTTTGGTTCTTTGAGGCTGAAAAGTATAAGTTCAGAGGTTTTGATTTTGGTCTTGTCTTTAAAATGAAAAATTAAAGTTATAGCAGGTGTAGATTAAAAAAACATAAAATGCTCTGTAAGTTTGAATTGTTGGTACTGATAATGAAAAGTTATTTCTTAGAAATTTAGCTCCTGTTTTAAACATTTGAACAATGATCAGGTCTAATTTTGGTCTCTACATAGCACATCGTATGATGTATGAAATGGTTCTTATTTTCATTGCTAACAACAGCTACAAGATAACCATAAAATTGATCATAAATGTGATGTATATAAACATGTATAAATAGTGTTCTTTATTTTTACGTGGAATCCATATCTGATATATGTGAAGAGCTTCCTGGGTTGGGAGAGTTGCCATTTATCATGCCATGCTTTATGGGGAACTGTAAAGGCGATTCAGGGCTAGGTGACTTTGGGCATGTTACTTAACCTCTCAGTTTGCTCATCTGTAAAACATTTTTAAAAAGTACTTTCCTCATAGGCTTGTTGTGAGGATGAATTGAATCAATGTATGTACTGCATTTGGAAAAGTACTTGGCACAGAGGCAACTTTAAAAACAAGACAGATGTAGAAATAAAAGTTTGGTGACAGTCCAGAGAAGAAAGATGTTAATGTTTGTTTTGTACCTAGAATCTTATTGCTGGAAGGGATTATACTGATTTGTGACTATTTTAAACATTTGTTCCTAGCGGTAGTATGTGGTCCCTGAAATTAGGAAATTTCCTCTGAAAGCTGTATTGTCCAGCTCCTGGACTCCTAGAGTGAAGGACCTGGACCTTCTAGAAGGACCTGGACCTAGAAGCTCCTGGACCGTTTTTCCTTAGGTCGGTGGAGCTACAATGATGTGCTGGAGTTGGCTGGTAAGAATGATAATGCACATCTCTTCCAAACTCCACTTTCAATGGCATCATGTTGGCAGCTTGAAATTGGCCATGGTGGGAATATTTACACCACAGGAATAGATAAACATTACAGATCTAAAGCTTTTCCCCTTGGAGATTGGGTCGTTAAATATTTAACGGCACACCACTGCCCGTTACCTACCCCATAGCAGAAGCGCTGATGGGAGAAGGCTGGGGAAGACACCTAGCTCCTCTCAGGTTGCCTAGTGTTTCACTTTGTCTGCACTCGAGAGTCCCTCAGTAGCCTTAGGCTGAGCTGTTTCAACAGCCTTGT
>NW_007750656.1:0-432 GCF_000696425.1 Galeopterus variegatus | reverse complement strand
GGAGTGTCTTCATGTCATTTCTTTGCCTGTTTCATTCCTTTTTGTCTTTCTTAGCCCCACGGGTAAGTCCTTACATAAATCTCTGTGTGATTCTGGCACACACAGTTTTATTGACTGATTGAACAAATAAGTATACATACAGAAAATGGATTTTTAAAAAATTGTAGTAAAATACACATAAAATTTACCATCTTAACCATGTTGAAGTGTGCAGTTCAGTGGTGTTAGACACATTCATAATGTTGTGCAGCCATCACCACCATCTATCCCCAGAGCTTTCTAATCTGGACCTACTAAACTCTGTAACTACGAAACAACTCCACATTCCCCTCTCCTCCCTGTCCCTGGCAGCCATCGTTTTACTTTCTGCCGCCTATGAATTTGACTACTCTAGGTACCTCGCATAAGTAGAATCAGACAGTATTTGTCCTT
>NW_007750655.1:9057-9883 GCF_000696425.1 Galeopterus variegatus | reverse complement strand
GAGAAGTTGGAAACCCCAGTTATTTTCATGTTCCAGAAAAATATGCTTAATAAATATTTGTAGTTTGTTTTTAAATTTGTTGCTTAGCAGTTTTCTCCATAAGCAGTCTTTCAGGATTGGTTATGAAAAAGAGCATTACACCTTTTCTTCTCCTTTCTTTCTTTCTTTCTTTTTTTTTTTTTACAACCACTGACCATACTATTTCCAGCTTTCAAAATACCTTACTATTTTTTGATGTATTATTTTCTAAAACATTTTCTAGGTTCATTTATGACAACTGTTGAATTTTTTTTAAGCAAAAATCTATGTTGAAAAATAGATGTTTTCTTCCGACCATTTAACTTTTTTCAAAGCAGTTAAACTGCCCCATTAAGACACTTAGTATCTTTTTAACTTTTAATTGACATGTAAGACATATAGAGAAAACTGCACAAGGCTTAAATGTATATCTTGAAGAATTTTTAAAGCTGAACACACCCATGTAATCAACACCCAGATTATGGAACAAGAAATCACCCTGGAAGGTCCCCTTATGCTCCTTTTCAGGCAGCAGTTCCCACTATACTGACTTTCAACAGTATAAAATAGCTTTGCTTGTTTGGGTACTTTATATAAATGTAACCATGCAGTACATACTATTTTGTGTCTGGCTTTTTTCATTTGACATTATGTTTGTGAAATTTATCCACATTACTTCGTATAGTTGTAAATCATTCATTCTTATTTCTATATAGTATTTCACTGTTTAAATATATAGTATGCATTAGCTTAAAAATAAGCAAATTATAAAGTGTCAGTTTAATATACGGAGATTGATTTTTGTAAT
>NW_007750655.1:5948-7086 GCF_000696425.1 Galeopterus variegatus | reverse complement strand
GTATATTCCCAGTAGTGGGATAGCTGGATCATATGGTAAATCTATCTTCAGCTGTTTGAGGTTAGAATTTTTATTTGGTCCTTTTATATTTTCTTTTTCTCTGCTGAGATTTCCTATCTTTTCATTAATTTTAATTGAATTTTCCTTTTATCTATCATGCATACCTAAAAAAGCTGCTTTAAAGTTCTTTTCTGGTAATTCAACACATAGGTCATCTTAGGATTGGCTTTTATTATCTTTTCTCTTTCCTTGTTATTCATATGTCAAGAAATTTTAGATTGTATTCTGGACATTATAAATGTTTTGTTTTGGAGGTCATATTCTGTTATAATTGCAAAACAGTGTTGATGTTTTTGTTTTAACAGACAACTAGCCTGATTAGATGAAGCCACAAATTCTATCTTACCTGTGGTGGGCAGCAGCTCAGTTCAATTCTTTTAGGCTTAGGTTTAAGGTGCTTTGAGTCTATCCCATGCATGTGAGGTTCAGCAGTCAGCCACAGACTTGGGCAGTATCTATACACAGAATTTGGAGATTCCCTTCTCTAATGCACTCCTTTTGGAGATTTCTACTTTTGCTTTCCAATAACTGTGGTTTATCTGCACTTTGTATTCTAGTTCTTCAGCCCAGAAAGATTGTGGGTTTTTGTCAGTTTTAGTAGCACCATACTATGATGTGACTGCAGCCTGACCTCAAGCTAAAGCCTTAAAAATAGGAAATGCACCCTGTGTGGTGCCTTCTTCCAAGTTTCAACTCCTCTCCTAAATCTTCCAACTTTTGTTCACTCTCCAAAACCCTCAGTAGTTGCTGTTTGTATATTATTCAGAGTTTACAGTTGTTGTCTGTAGGGTGGTCAGTCTGTTAAGACCTCACTCTGCATTCCAGAGGCAGAACTCAACAATTTACTTTTTTAAAAAAATAAACTTAATTTTGAAATAATTTTAGATTTCCAGAAAAGTTACAAAGATAACAGAGATTCCCTGTATACTTCTCACCCAGTGCCAGTTTCCTCTAATGTTATCCTTTTACATTATCATGGCCTATTTGTCAAAACTAAGAAACCGATATTGGTATATAACTATTAACTAAACTCTTGATCTTATTCAGATTTCACCAGTTTTGTTTTTTATTTAATTAA
>NW_007750655.1:3385-4303 GCF_000696425.1 Galeopterus variegatus | reverse complement strand
AAAAGCTCTTTGGGAGAAACATAAAGCACACAAGTATTTTTACTGGGGGTGTGTGTCAAACTGTGAGTTATTGACTGAGTACTCAAGCAGAATAAAACATTTTTTAAAAAATTAAAGAAACAAGATTTTATTAAATTTTTCTCTCCATGCAAGAAATTATCACAGTAGCTAACCCAGGTAAATATAGGACAAGCTGTGTTTCTTACCTGAAAGTGGCCACGAAGTTCACTGTGGGCCAGCCCAAGACAAAGGATTTCATGGCATTGGTGTTGCCTTCTCCCACTTCGTCCACACAGGTTGCTGTCCACATATCAGTTAATTTAATTTTATTTTTTTATCTTAAAGTTGTTGTTATGTCTAGAAAGATAAAAACCAAACAGGATGTCTTGTTTGGTTTCTTAAATTTTACAGGAGCTTCCGTACTTGTGATAAGAGGGCAGTTTTCACTAATCATGACTAAAGAATGTCTTATTCATTGTATTAGTCTTCAGTATCCAGCACAGTAAATCGTAACATGATTGGCTACCTTGGCCCAAGAAAGCCTCTGAAACGTTGGTGAAACATTTATCTAGTCATCACATTTGCATTTACAGCAGCAAATAGCCATAAACTGGCTTGTTTTAATTTTCTATATGTTAAGCACTGCATTTGGATCAAAAATCTAATTTTAAATTTACTGCTGTTACAAAAATTAATTTATTATTTATAATTTGCTTACTTCCAAAAAGATTGGAGTGGCTGAAAACAAAAACTACACATGATTTATTAAGATGTTTATAAAATTTTTATCTTAAGAGAGATGCACTAAAAAAATCTGAAATTAGAGGAATTTATAGTACATTTTTAAGTAAATGGTTACAAAATTTTCTAGCCTTTAGAAGCACAGATTATTTTGAGTTTCCTTTCTTAAGATTTTGT
>NW_007750655.1:2281-2639 GCF_000696425.1 Galeopterus variegatus | reverse complement strand
TTGCTTACTTCCAAAAAGATTCTGCATTTGGATCAAAAATCTAATTTTAAATTTACTGCTGTTACAAAAATTAATTTATTATTTATAATTTGCTTACTTCCAAAAAGATTGGAGTGGCTGAAAACAAAAACTACACATGATTTATTAAGATGTTTATAAAATTTTTATCTTGGGAGACGCACTAAAAAACCTGAAATTAGAGGAATTTGTAGTACATTTTTAAGTAAATGGTTACAAAATTTTTCTAGCCTTTAGAAGCACAGATTATATTAAATCTCCTTTCTTAAGATTTTGTTCAACAATTTTCCCTTATATTCCAGCTAGAACTGAAAAACTGTAGCCTAAAAACAGAACCTAA
>NW_007750655.1:0-1168 GCF_000696425.1 Galeopterus variegatus | reverse complement strand
TAAGTTATCCCCTACTTCCTCATGGCTAAGTATAAAGACTAGCTGCTAGTCTCAGATAATTTCAGCAAATATATTCATTCACAGTACTACCCACTCCTTCATCTAAAAGTGAGAAGTGATAGGAAATAAACAGGTTTGGTATTGCAGAGGGCTATTTCTTCTTGGTTGCTGTTTATTTCAGAAAAAAAAATAAGTTCTTTCATATTAAGAAGGATCTGTGAATATATTTAAATGTTTGCTATGAGAATGATCATGTAAGCAATTTCCTGAAAAATGGTGGTCGAAATTTTTGCAGTGTGGCAGAATTCATTAATAATATAATTATCTCCTCAAATATCCATGTTTTATCCCAAGGGTCTTGGGTTTATGGCNGGACTTACCAGTTACCAAAACCGGTTATAAGCAATAAATATTATTTCTTTACAAATTACCCCGTTTCAGATATTTCTGTTATAAGGAACAGACACAGACTAATACAGGTGCTCAATGACTACTAAAAAATATTAACTTTTCAAAATATTTTAATGTCTATACAACAGATCCTGTTTTAAAAAATGAAAAACCATAATTTTATAGGAAAAACAATTCTTATTTATTTTTCTAATGAATATCAAAAGTGGTCTCTAACAACCCATCTAGCTTTAACACTTTTCTAACTTAGTAAGGAAAACAATGACAATAAACTGAAAACAATTTTCAGCAAACGTTGTCAACATTCAGCACAAAATGGAGCAAATGTAATACTTTAGCCAATAAAACATCTTCTATATTATTGCACTTACTACAATATATTTAGTTTGACTAAATAAATATGTAAGTTGCTAGTCAATGATTTATCCTGCTTGAGTTTATTTCTGTAGGCTCAACTAAAGATTGAAAGCAGTTTCCAAATGAAGCATGAAGATGAGGTGATATAATATGGAAATTAAGTTATCCCCTACTTCCTCATGGCTAAGTATAAAGACTAACTGCTAGTCTTGGATAATTTCAGCAAATATATTGATTCACAGTACTACCCAATCATTCATCTAAAAGTGAGAAGTGATAGGAAATAAACAGATTTGGTATTGCAGGGGGCTATTTCTTCTTGGTTGCTCTTTATTTCAGAAAAAAAAAGTTATTTCATATTAAGAAGGATCTATGAATATATTTAAATGTTTGCTACGAG
>NW_007750654.1:9621-9885 GCF_000696425.1 Galeopterus variegatus | reverse complement strand
AAATAGACTAATACAGTCTATCACAGCCTACTTTTCTCCTGGCCACATTGGGTGATGAGGCTCTGGTCGGATTGAATTTAGAGTGACTTGTATGTTGGCTCTCACCAACTGCTTTGAGATGTTAATAAAGCCTTCAGAGTTTTCAGTAGCTGACATCCATCTGGTCCTCACTGGGCAGACGTAGCAGCTAAGACTAGAATTTGCCAATCTTGGTTGTTGTTACTTTCTGTTCTTGACTGATTATCCTTCTGGAGGAAGCAAATC
>NW_007750654.1:2458-4113 GCF_000696425.1 Galeopterus variegatus | reverse complement strand
TATCACTCCCATTTTACACTTGCCCAAGTTCACCCACCAGAGCAGAAAGTGGCAAGGCTGGACTCAAAACTCCAATATGACTCTGAGGACACAATTGATACAGTCCATTGCGGTATATCCAACTGATTTGAAGAGACATTGTTTGAAAACCAAGCTCTTTATGTTTTTCTAATTGCAAAAATATACCTGTCTAGTTTTCAAGTGAGTAAGTTCAATGATGGAATCTAGCTGGTGAGCGAAACCTTGAAGGAGGAGATGCCAAATAGAATTGATGCAATTAAAGGGAACAGAGCCAGAGTGAGCCTTATATGCTCCCAGTGTCTTGGGAAATACTTTGGGAAATCTGCTGACAACTTCTTCAATCAGACTTTTCTAAAGTCACAGATGCTCTGCACCCAGATCTCTATGTGCTTTCTTGGAAGGTTTTACCTCAAGAAAGGACAGGCGATACCCTCACAAAGTAGTCCTTGGCAAGCTCAGCTGTGTGAACATTGTAATGTTGAAGAAGTCCTGGCTTATTTGGTAATTCTAGCAAAACAATGAAGAAAAGACTGTGAGCAAAGTCTTTATTGATTATTGAAATGTCATGCTGTGCTTCATTCAATCATCCACTCATTTATTCATCCTAGTATACACACTCTGAAGTATCCTTAAGACATATATCCTCAACCTTCTGAATATGATGCAACTTTTGGACCTCAGTGTCCTGTGAATAATCCAGATCATCTGATATCAGGTGATGTGACTCTATGGCATAAGTTCTGGGCTTACACCCAACAGCATTTGAATAGTATGCTCTTTCAAGGTGGCCTTTCCTCATTCAGAATCTGCACTCCACATCTTAAACATGCAACTCACCACATCTCCAAAAGAAGTTAGTATGCCTAAAACCGATCTTCAGATACTGTGGAAAATGCATTCCTGTGTTTATCTGCCTCTGTTGGCCAGAGTTTCTATCTATGTTATGGGTATTATTTAAGGAGCGCATGGTCTCACTAGTTGGAGCCCTTCTTAAAAGTCAATTTTAATTGTGCAAGAGGCACTACTGTGATTGTGAAATCCATAAACCAAATGATCCCATAACATCTGATCTAATGCTTCACCACCTGTAAGATGAAGTGTAGTGCCCTCATTAGGGGCTGAGTTCCTTTTTTTGAAATTCACATCTCTGGCTATTGATCACTGGTGGTGGTAAGAAGTGTGTCTTAGTAAACATCACCCCTTAGTCAGCTCCTGACATGCTTTACAACTGCCTATGGTACTTGGTTCTCTATTCGGATGTCTTAGGGCATCTCAAACTTAATGTGTACAAATCTAAACACTGGGTGTACTACCTTCCCCCTGAACTTTTTCAGTCTGAGTAAATGGTTCCATCTTTCACCCATTCCTCAGGCTAAAAACCTAGAGGTGATCTTGAATCTTCTCTTTCCTTCACATCCAAATCATCATCATGTCCTCTTGTCTCTGTCTACAAAATATATCCCAACCTGAGAGCTCCCATCCTCTCACACTTTGATTATGCTAACAGTCTTCTAACTTGCTTTCTTACTTCTACCCCTGCTCTCCTATGTCTATTATTTAACCAAAGGCCAGAGTGATCTTTCCAAAACATAAATCAGATCAGTCTCCTGTTCAAATCCTCCTGTGATTTTTTT
>NW_007750654.1:0-1603 GCF_000696425.1 Galeopterus variegatus | reverse complement strand
TTTTTTTCATCACATTTGCAATACAATCAAAACCACAATCTATAGCTAGCCAGGCTTTGCATACTTTTGTGACTGTACAGATACTGCTTTCTTCCTGAGTCTATTCTAACTTGACTGGCCTTCTTGCTGTTCTCCAAACTTACCAAGCTCAGTTCCATCTCAGGGCCATTGTACTTGCTGTTCTTTCTGCCTGAACATCTTTCTTTCCCTGATGTTTGCATGGCTTCCTACCTCACTTATTTCAGGGCTCTGCTTACATGTCACTTTTTCAGTGATGCCATCCCTGACTAACTTATCTAAAATAGCCCTCCTACATTTTCTATCTCTTTACCATGTTTTATTTTTATTCATAGTGGATATCACTTCTGACATAGTAAGTATGTATTGCTTGAATGACTTACCAATGGCGCTAGAGAATGAATTTTCACCACCTAACATTGTCCCACTTTCTATATAATAGCATTGCATTTTTTCCCTCTGAATATAGTGTATTTCCCTCAGAACATATTTTCCCCTGGCAGTTAAAAAAATACCTTTATGCTTTCAAAACTGAGTCCAAACTAATCACACCAACATACAATTTCAAGAACACAAAAGTACAAAAACACCAACCAAGCTCTCACAAGGAATAAGAGTAACAGCACTGAATCACAGATTCCCATAGTATGCAAACATCTTTCCCCTGCAGCAGTGGAATTGCAAAACGTTAAATGTGAAACAGGTCAAAGTTTGCCATAGCGTCCTGGGTGAAGAAGGGAAGGACTCAGGACCAAGTTACACGATTGAAAGTGCTACCATGCTATCAAATTCTGACCCATGAAAATAAGGACACTGGATACTTTGGACTTAAACATCTCACTCAGTTCATTTCTTAGCATAACATAGTGATGAGTCACACTCCAGAGCNAAGAAAAAAGTAAACGGTGGAGAGATGGAAAAGAGATAGAGAGTGGCAGAATGGGGAAGGAGAGCAGGGGAGAAAGAAAGGGTATTCTCAGGGAAGCGAAGGGAAGGTGGGGTGAGATTCTATTAGAACATCGGCCCCAGCTGCCCCAACCCTGTGGATGGCCCTGGTGCTGGCTGTGCAGTCAGGCTTTGGTAAAGGGTAGTTTGAGAAGTGGAGAGCTGCATCCCAGGATGTCCTGAGGCCTCTCTTGTTTCCTCTGGGCTTTTATTTCTCTTCTTTTCTTGTTCCCTCTTTGTATTCCTTGTCCTTCTGTTTTCCTCGTCATAACACATAGTCTTCCGTCATTTGGAAAACTTTGTCCACAAAGGAGGCAATAGATTTCTTGAGCCCTAGGAAAATATATTAACCGACTTTGGACATTTATGCCTCTGGAACAGCTTTGCTGAAGAGGCTGCTACTCTTCTCTGATCCTAGTTGACTGGGACATCCAAAACCATTTCCTTGTGCTGTGATTGGGTCGTGAACTTGCTAGAAGGACTTTTCCCCTGGAGCCTTACTTCCTCCTTCTGTCCCATTCTGGTCACTTCACTCTGTTTGAAGTTGTTTTCTACACTATGGCATTTCCACCTGCCATGAGGAGCAAACAGTACGACTCAAGCCGTGGTCAGGGCATGCGCAAAGAGATGCAGCATTTAG
>NW_007750653.1:8744-9885 GCF_000696425.1 Galeopterus variegatus | reverse complement strand
GTGGCATATTTCAGTGAACATGTAGCCTGTTTTCTGCCACAGCTTCTGGATTTATTTCTTGCTTAGGAAGTTCTGTAAAGGGTGAAAATGTTTCTCCTGTGTTCTCTTCTACTGTTTACGGGTAATGTTCTTTCCTTTAATCTATCTGGAGTTTATGTTTTAGAATATAGTAAGGGTCTCAATGGATAACCAAAAGCTCTTGCTACTGTTTTGATAGACCTCTTGATCAAACGGAATTTCCGTATATAAATGGTTCTGTTTATGGAGTCTCTTAAATTTCTCTTATGTATCTATCATTCCTGAATCAACACCATGTTGTTTTAAGCTCTGCCTTTCTTTTCTTTTCTTCTGGTAGCTGGCCAGTACAGGGATCAAGTCCTGGACCTTGGTGTTATCAGCACAACGCTCTCACCAACTGAGTAGCCAGCCAACCCTAATCTGACTTTATACTGTGTCTTCATATACAGATTTCTCTCCTTTATCTTCTTTCTCAGATTTTTCTTGGCTATGCATACACATTTTCTTTTCCACATCAGCATCATCATTTTAAATATTCCACTGTGTGGATAAATAATAGTTTATTGAACATTGGAATTTTCAACCTTTTTATTGCCATGACCTTTCATGTAGCTACAACTTTGTTCACAGTCACATTTATTTTCCTGGGGTACGTTCTGGAAGAGAGATTGCTGGGTCAAAGGATATAAACACATTTGAGGTTTTTGGTATGTGTTACCAAATTGCCTTCAAAATGGTCATACCAAATACTTCCCACTAGCAATATAAGAAATAGAGCTGTTTTTCTGTAAATGTTTGTATCATAACCTTTAAAAAATATTTAATCAAATAAATATTTTATTTTAATATGAATTCATCTGATTTCAAGTAAGGTTAGATTTACATGACTCTTTGTGTTCATTTCTGGCATGAATTGCTTATTTATGCCTTTATTGCAAAGGATCGTTAATTATAAATAGTGTAGTGTAAGAAAACCAGTCCAGCGTGGCTTTTGTGGCTCATCATCAGAGAGCAACAGCCTCACCCTCCTCTCCCATAATGGGACGCCCGTGTCACTAATACGAAAACTGTGCAGCATCTCAGCCTCCTGGAGCACTATCTTCTGGGTAAGTTAATTGGGGGA
>NW_007750653.1:0-4244 GCF_000696425.1 Galeopterus variegatus | reverse complement strand
TACACACACACAAATTATTATTACTTTTTTTGACCGGTAAGGGGATGGCGACCCTCGGCACGGTGTTGTCCGCACCACACTCAGCCAGTGAGTGCACCAGCCATCCCTATATAGGATCCGAACCCGTGGCCTTGGAACTACCAGCACTACACTCTTCTGAGTGAGCCACAGACCCCCCATTTTTTTTTTTTCTAATGTAATGTTCCTGCTCCAGCAGCCCTTCTTGGCTGCTCTCCTCCAGGCAGTGACTCAGGGATCTGAGGTGCTTCCATTGGCGTGTCTGCCATTCCAGAGGCTATCATCAAAGCTGTGTGAATGGGAGACATGAAGAGCAGCCAACACTGCTCAAAATCAGCAAGGGCAGGCCTGGACATGGCACGTACCTCTTTTCCCCACTTTCCACCAGTCAGAATTCACTCACAGTTTCCCACACAGGGACAGGGAGGGCTGAGAAATGACCTCATCCTGTGTGCCCAAGGAAAACAGTGGCATATTTCAGTGAACATGTAGCCTGTTTTCTGCCACAGCTTCTGGATTTATTTCTTGTTCAGGAAGTTCTGTAAAGGGTGAAAATGTTTCTCCTGTGTTCTCTTCTACTGTTTACAGGTAATGTTCTTTCCTTTAATCTATCTGGAGTTTCTGTTTGAGAATATAGTAAGGGTCTCAATGGATAACCAAAAGCTCTTGCTACTGTTTTGATAGACCTCTTGATCAAATGGAATTTCCGTATATAAATGGTTCTGTTTATGGAGTCTCTTAAATTTCTCTTATGTATCTATCATTCCTGAATCAACACCATGTTGTTTTAAGCTCTGCCTTTCTTTTCTTTTCTTCTGGTAGCCGGCCAGTACAGGGATCAAGTCCTGGACCTTGGTGTTATCAGCACAACACTCTCACCAACTGAGTAGCCGACCAGCCCTAATCTGACTTTATACTGTGTCTTCATATACAGATTTCTCTCCTTTATCTTCTTTCTCAGATTTTTCTTGGCTATGCATGCACATTTTCTTTTCCACATCTGCATCATCATTTTAAATATTCCATTGTGTGGATAAATAATAGTTTATTGAACATTGGAATTTTCAACCTTTTTATTGCCATGACCTTTCATGTAGCTACAACTTTGTTCACAGTCACATTTATTTTCCTGGGGTAAGTTCTGGAAGAGAGATTGCTGGGTCAAAGGATATAAACACATTTAAGGTTTTTGGTATGTGTTACCAAATTGCCTTCAAAATGGTCATACCAAATACTTCCCACTAGCAATATAAGAAATAGAGCTTTTTTTCTGTAAATGTTTGTATCATAACCTTTAAAAAATATTTAATCAAATAAATATTTTATT
Source organism: Galeopterus variegatus (assembly GCF_000696425.1). NCBI lineage: Eukaryota > Metazoa > Chordata > Mammalia > Dermoptera > Cynocephalidae > Galeopterus > Galeopterus variegatus. The sequence continues at coordinate 2,899 of NW_007750653.1, read as the reverse complement.
TTAATATGAATTCATCTGATTTCAAGTAAGGTTTCATTTACATGACTCTTTGTGTTCATTTCTGGCATGAATTGCTTATTTATGCCTTTATTGCAAAGGATCGTTAATTATAAATAGTGTAGTGTAAGAAAACCAGTCCAGCGTGGCTTTTGTGGCTCATCATCCGAGAGCAACAGCCTCATCCGCCTCTCCCATAATGGGACGCCCGTGTCACTAATATGAAAACTGTGCAGCATCTCAGCCTCCTGGAGCACTATCTTCTGGGTAAGATAATTGGGGGAAGATTTTGCTACATGAAGTGTTGGACTCATGCACCGGGGCCTTCGGGCACTTCCCTGGATGGGGTCCCTTCATCATTGGGACGTGACCTGCCCCAGCCCCAGCCCTCCTGTGCTGACCCTGCAGCAGCCAGCCCATCCTGCCCTCCATAGCATAGCATAGGGCTTGTTTCAGGCACCTTGAGCCCTCTGCAGATGTCCTGTCCCCTACCAAGCCCTTGTGAGCTGCTGGCAAGGGCAGAGAGGCCAGTTCAGTGTGGAATGTGGCCTCTCCCTGCAGACAGTGGTGGGAGAGGTGCCAAAAGCTGCGCTCAGGCTTTGGTGCCTTTGTGTTTCAACCTCTGGCATTAGGCCCACTAAGCACAACATGGCAGCTCCCTGCACCTCCTCGATCGTTGATGCATTAACTTTGCACTAAATGCCACAGAATGGGAAGGTGTCAGAGGCCATCCACAAACCTCCCACATCATGCCTAGAGATGTGCATCAATGCAGGGAGGGAAAGGAACACAGCATTGCCTTTGTGCATTTGCGATGGCTGAGTGGACAGACGGAGGTGACCAGAATGGAGGTCGTGTGGAGGCTGAGTAAACAGATGTGATTCCTCACCCGGAAAACTCTCCAGGGCAGCTGCTGACCCACTTAGGACTGTCCTTTGTCCATTCATGATGAACATTCTGAAAAGGCCTGTTGTCGAATTCTTCTGCTATTTTGCAATGTCAACAGACATGATGCTCCGAAGTGGCAAATGAGCACAGCTTTGACAAAGCCCTCTTGTCCACTGTGAGGCCTGTGAGTCAGATGCACTTAGAAAAGGGAAAGGCCCCTGAGCAGGGGAGCAACCCGCCTGGTGCCTGGCAGCAGGGGAGCCAGGAGTCGGAATGTTCCCAACTCCCTTGCAGATGGACTGGATGTGCCTTGATGGGAGAGTCATCGTCATGGCAACGGGTTTGTCTTTCTCTGCTAGCAAGCACTTAACAAAAAACTGAGGATAGCATTCTGCACTTGCATGACTGTAAGGCTGCCAGACTTAACAAATAAATTTGTAGGACACCAGTGTCCAGGTTGGTTTTCTGTTGCTTATAACAGAATACCTGAAACTGGGTAATCTATAAAGAAAAGAAGTTTATTTCTTACAGTTCTGGAGGCTGGGAAGTTCAAGGTCGAGGGAGCACACCTGGTGAGGGTCTTTTTGCTGGTGGGGACCCTCTGCAGAGTCCCATGGTGGCACAGGGCATCATATGGTGAGAGGGTGAGAGCAAGTTCACTTGCTAGCCCAGGTCTCCCTTCCTCTTCTTATAAAGCCATCAGTCCCACTCCCATATAAACCATTAATCCATTAACCCATGAATGGATTAACTGATTCATGAGGGCATCACCCTCACAGCCCAACCACCTCCCAAAGGCCCCACCCCTCAACACTGCCACATTAGGGATTGAGCTGCAGCATGAATTTTGGAGGGGACATTCCAACTATAGTGCCCAGGTAAATTTGAATTTAAAGAGCTAACAATTTTGTTAGCATAAGCATGTTTCTCCCATGCATACTTTTTCAGTATAATAATTTTTTGTACTAAGAACTAACAGCACTGATAACACATGTGAAGTGCCTGGCAGAGGGGCTCTTGAGATAGATGCTCAATAACCTGTAGTTTCAATGATCCAGATTAAGATTTCTGTGAGAACCTCCCCCTTAGTCAGGAGCAATTCTCAATTCTCAAAGCTCATCGAGAGACCATATGGGGCCAACTTAACTAGAGGGCTCTAATCCTTGGTTTACTATTACCTGGTTTTGAAGCAAATGTTTTAGAAGCCCTAGTTCAGTAAGTTGTCATATCATTGCATTTATGTAAGGAGCAGATAAAAAAGAACACATAAATAAGTCTCAAAGCCACCTATACAAGTTTGAAAATACTTTGAAAAGGATTATAGAGGATATTTTAAAAATTGCAAGTGGTATCCTATCATATTAAAGACAAATTTCAAGAAATACATATGTAATGATGATTTTTTCATTTACAATGCAATATTTACACATGCATATTACTTTTTCCACTATTCTGACCACTAAAATGACCCACCATCATATATTTTTCTGTTTACCCATTTTGTACAAGGCCCCAAATTATTACCAGCATCTATGTAAACATGCAGCTCCAAGACTGTCAACCAATAGGAACCGGTTCAAAATCCTAAGAGAAGGGGTCGGCGTGGCCTCACTTGTTTTTCTGAGTACATCACATGCACCTCTGGCCTCTGACCAGCTCACAAATAGGCCACCAATGTGGTCAAATCCACTGCCTAAGCAGGCTGGGAGGAAAGAGTTGCTTTGAGAAGACACCCCAAAATTATATTCCACAGTTCAATAAGTCAGTTGCAAAAGTACAAAATACAGGTGTAGAAACTGCAGCTTGCCACTTGAAATATTGGCTTGGGGGATTTCAATAACAGTAAACTCAGTCGGAGCCATCAGTGAGGTGTGGCTGTTGAATCCATGTACTCAGAGCATCTTAGGTGCCTGGCCCCATCAGATTGGCCACCCCGGGAACTCAGGGAAGGCCCAGAGCAGATTCTGATGGCCACCATATTGCAATCCGCTGATTTGGCCATGAAAAGGGACTG
>NW_007750652.1:9557-9885 GCF_000696425.1 Galeopterus variegatus | reverse complement strand
GTGGAATGTCTGCCTACCCTTCAATGGTAATTTACTTCTGTCATATCTGTGCAAGGGAAAAAGAAAGCCTCTTTGAAGCAATCTGATGTCACATATTCAAGGTTTCCTATAACACCCCTGAGAAAGCCATTTCCATGCCCTGAAAATTAGTGATGAGACAAGGCTTTTCTTGCCACGAATTTATCTGGGAGCATGTCAGTAAATTTCTCAGCCTAGTCAGGACTTTTTTCTTCCTTGCATTCCAGAGAGATTAAATTTAGTGGCTAGTGGAGCGAGCGAGCTAGAGAGAGAGAGAGAGAGAGAGAGAGGTAGAGAGAGGTAGAGAGAG
>NW_007750652.1:0-8415 GCF_000696425.1 Galeopterus variegatus | reverse complement strand
GGTTGTTGTATGCCTCAATAGTTTGTTCTTTTATATTGCCAAGCAGTATTTCATTGAACGAGTGTACTGCAATTTGTTTACCCATGCAGTCACTATAGGCCATTTGGGTTGTTTTCTTTTTGCAGGTCTGCTGGGAATGAATTCCTCTATTATTGTTTGTCTGGAAATGACCTTAGTTTGTCTTCCTTTTTGAAGAATAACTTCCCTTGATATAGAAGTTTTCGGTGACAGGTTTTTTTCCTTTCTTTTTTTTAAACCTTAAGCATTTTGATTTATCATTCCATTGCCTTTTAGCCTTCATTCTTTCTAATGAGAAGTCAGCCATTACATTACGTTGTTGTTCCTCATATATCGAGTCCTATTTTTTTCTCTTGCTGCTTTCAAGACTTTCCCTTTGTCTTTTAATAGTTTTTCTATGATGTGTTTAAGTGTGGATTGCTTTGTGTTTTTTCTACTCTGGGTTTGTTAAATTGCTTGGATCTATAAATTAGTGTTTTTCATCTAATTAGACATGTTTTTTCTCTCTTTTTATCTCTGGGACTGCCATTGCATGCAGGTTGGTATGTCTGATGTTCTCCCAAAGGTCTCTAAGGTTCGATTCCTTTTTTTTTTTCATTTTTTTCTCTGTGGTGCAGATTAGATAATTTCTATTGATCAATCTTCAAGTTCACTGATATTTTCTTCTGACATTTCAGAACTGCTGTTCAGTCCTTCTAGTGAGTTTTTAATTTCAGTTATTAAATTTTAACCTCCAGAATTGCCACCTGGATTTTTAATAATTGCTCTATTTTTATTGAGAGTCTTTGTTAGTGGAGTACTATAGTCATACTTTTCTTTAGTTATTTAAACATGGTTTTTAGTTTTTAGAACATATTTGTAATAGCTGCTTTAAAGTCTTTGTTAAGTCCAACATCTGGGTTTACTCAGAGAGAGTTTTTCTTGAGCATGAGTTGCACTTTCATGTTCCTTTTCATTACTCTTTTCTCTTTTTTTTTTAATTGGACATTTTATATAATATATTGTAGAAATCTGGATGCTATCTTCCACCCTGAGGGCTGTTGTTATTGCTGGTGTTTTTGCTTGTTCATAACTTGCCCGCACTAAATCTGTGTACTCTCTTTTCCTGGAAGTGTGCAGTCACTGATGTCTTTCCTCAGGTTTTTAATTCTTGTTTTTATTTTAAAGCCTGGCTTCCTAGGCATCAGCTCTATGTCAGCATACTTTTAATGGCCAGCCAATATTTGGTTAGAATTTGTGCCTAAATACCATAAATCAGCAAGGCTTCTACCCTCTAGTGAAGGATTTGTGTGTTTGGGTTGAGGAATTGATTCAAAGTTCAAGCAGTTAGCAAGTCAGTCCCAACTTTTACTTTCTTCAGGTACTCTCATGTCTCCTCTGCACTTGTGCCTCATATTCAGCCTGGGATGTGTGGAGAGGCTAAGGCCTTCTCTGGTCTCTCTTGAGCAGTTATAAAGCTTTCCTGTCAGCTAGGGTTGTGTGAATAGCTTATCGAGGCCCTCTTTGGCTATCTCATTTTCTGGACCTCCCTGTTAAGCTTCTGACTAGTCTGCTGATGTTTTTGCATGCCCCAACTAGGACCATAAGCTCAGATCAGCTGAGCCACTGGCTTTCTCCTTTTGCTTGCCACAGAGATTGCTACTGTTACAGCCAATGCCACTGAATATGGGGGGATTTTCATGTCAAGTCCAAACAAAGTGAGATATCTTGGGCAGCAAAGATATTGGTCCTTAAATTTTTTTTCCCATCCTAATAGAAGTAGCAAACTGAGCTGGGAAGAGTGGAGATGGGAGCATGCCCAGGCAATAATGGCTCTGATTTCCACTTTCTTACCTGAGGTTGAGTAGTTTGTCATGAATAAACATTTGTTGCATGCTTTTGGTTAATTTCCAGAGTACTGAAATAGTTATTGTTAGCAATTTTGTCTAGTTTTATCATTGCTTTTCAGGGAGAGGATTTGCTGGATTCTTCACTTATCATTTCAGAAGTCCTACTTCCATTTCTAACCTTTAAAATTTTATTTTTATTTTACTGAAATTATTTTAGCATAAGTCATTTTTACACCTAACTTTTAAAACAAACGTTTTACTTATTAATCCTTTTTTGCCTAAGTAAAATTTTATATATCATAACTCCTGCCATCGTGGCCTGCTGATGTTATTGTTGTGAGCAGGTGCCATTTTTTTCTATTGTCAATCTTTTCTGAGTCAGATTTCTTAGATCTAAATTTCTTCCAGTTTATTTTTAGTCAAGAATAATTTTATTATGTGTGGTTTTAGCAGATGCAAGTTTTATTTTATAGATCCCTCCCTGGGTCATTTTTAGTAATAATATTACCATTATGATGTGATTTCACAGTTGGTTTTTTGACTGCAACAGATACTACAATGTTCATTTTAGCTGTTATCACATAAATGGCTTTTTAAAAACTGTTGATTATTTTTACTTTTAATAATTAGGTAAATGATGAAGCACATGGGTTTTGGTATTTCACTGACATGGATTCAAGTCTTTTTTCTGTTACTTATGTAGTATGTGATTTAAATCAAGTGACTTAAATACTAGGACTCAGTTTTCCTTATCTGTAAAATAATACCTACCTACAGGGTTTTTGTGACAATTAAACAAAATAATATTTGCGAAGGACTTAGCCGAATCACTAGCACATAGATAATGCCTAGTAAGTAATAACTGTTATGCTGAAGATGTAATTATGTTGATTTTGGTGAGGATGATGGCACTTAACTATACATATGTGCAGGGTGTTATAAGGACAAAAGTGAGGTAAACTTAGCTCAAATGGGTAGACCATGGAGAGTGACATCTAAACTGCATCTTAAAGGATGATTAAGAACCGGCCAAGTAGACAGAAGGGTGAAGGGAAACATATGAGTGGCAGTGGGGAAAGTTTCTATAAAACTATGTGGAGTCATGAGAGAATCTCACCTCTCCTGCTTTTACAGTCAGATACTCTGAGCATAGGCAAAGTAATGTGGAAAACTGCAGATGCCACTAGAAAATTCAGTTCGAAATAATCAGTTATGCTACAAAAAGTATTGTGTGTGCACATAAAATATCAGAAGGGTTCCTAAATACCTAAATTTATTATATAATTCTTCAACCCTGCCTAAGAGGAAGGCTTCCAAAGTCAGGTAAAAAGAGTATAATGAATTTGATTCATCAAGTAAGGAAGAACTTCTTTAACAAAAGTGGATAGAAAGAATAGACATCTTTTAAAAAGAAGAGTAAAAGAGTAAAAGAAACCTAAACATGATCAAGGCTGCTATTTTGAAATTGGCTTTTGTACCATTTTCTGCAAACCAAATTGCATCTTGGTGTATCCGTTGCCAAAAAGCAAGCTTAGCTGAAAATACAAATGCTCACAATTTAAAATCATCCATTGGAAATAAAAGAAAAGGCAGAAAAATAATGAAAACACTTTCATGTTTATATTTAAGTACTATTTGGGGGATGTTTTAATAAGCAAATGTTTATTTTAGCTGCTTAGAATATTCTCTTGGATTCTTGATATATAAATTTCAACCCACGTTCCCCAGTTGCCATAACAACTTGATGCATTTGTTCTCTTGTGTCATTTTTTATCACATCAGTTTTTTTTTTTAAACTTGGTTGCTATGATAACAGTATAGTTGTTAAATTTATTCTATTCATATTTTTTTCTACTAGAAACTGGTAATTTGCTTTTATTTTTCTCCAAAGAAGCTCATATTATGGAGGTGTAATACGGAAAATAGTTGTCTAAATTTGAATACAAGTTTATGTTAAAATTTTAATTATGTGTATTAATTTATGTCCAAATGGCATTACCTCTGTGACATGGAAGATGGCTAGTGATTATTTAATTCCATTCTGAGGAAAGGACCCAACCTTTACTGTAACAAATTAGGGCAATGGGCAGTATGAGTTGTAGTTGCATCTCCAAGCATGACTTCAACCAGTCTCACTTAGAGGATGCTGCTTGGTGTTGTCAGGAAATATTCGCACCAAAATCTGACATTACTGTTGCCATTAGTAACTATCTTGCTTCTCTGTAAAATGGGAGCTCGTTTATTAAAACAAATAAAACCTTGGCTTAATAGAAATCCCTAATCTATGTTCACCTGTTTCTAAAGAAATATATAGGACTATATAAAAATTTATTCAGCTACTCCTACTGTTTCCTCTATTTTGATTGCTTTTAATAGTACATTCATGTCAACTGATTGCACATCACTTATAACTGATCACTTAGAACATATTGAGCACCTATAGATAACACCTACTTTGGAGTTGGTGAATTAGTATTAAAGATATTAAACGTAAGATATTTTCAGCAAATTTTTGTTATTGATACTACCGGGCTGTTGTGGCTGATAGTGATAATGATTGTGTTGATTGGCTAATCAGAATTTTAGGGTACTAGCTAAGTTGCTTGCGAATCAGGGCAGACTTCTGATCTATCAAGAGAACAGGGGGATTTAGGAGAATATATGAATGCCCAGAAGTGAATATAGGCTCAATGGATCTTTGGTTTAAGACAGTAAGGCAAATGCTTGCTATTCTCAGCCACAGGGAAATATGAGAATGCTAATATTCTGCTAGGCTTGGTCAGGACTGGCTCCGGAAATGAGAGTGCTGTGCTTCCAAATTGAAAAAACGAGCGTCTTCACTTGAGAGGGACTAGGGAGGCTGGAACTGACAAAGTTACTGTGATCCTATTCCTTCTCGATGCCTGAAGCACTCTCGAGTAATAAGCCAGACCATTCAGGGAGATGCATCGACTCCGTCAGGCCACTAGGGTGTCATTTAGAACCTCTCTGCCGGAACAATGAAATCATATAAATTTCAACCCACATTCTCTAGTTGCCATGGTAACTTGATGCACTTGCTTTGAAGTGTCTTTTGTGTCTTCCCTCACCCTCTGTACCTTTTTCTTTCTTTTCGTTTTTAATCATCAGGATTTTTTACTTTCCTAGTAATTTCCTAAATGTGGTTCTTGTGGTTTCCTATCCTCCTGTCTCCCAGCTAAATTTCTGAATATGTTGCCAGGGAATGATTTCCACCTAAGAATAATAGCTGAATGTGCACGTTCACTCAGGCTTGCCTGTAAGTCAGCTTCTCTCTCTCTTTCTCCCTCCTTCTCTCCCTCTCTCTTCCCCTTCTCTCACTCTTCCTTTCCTTCCAGGCTCCCCTACCCCCAACAAACACCCTCACACATGAAGGCAGATAATTATGTCAGAAAATTAATATATTTTTAAAGCCTTTCAATGCTTTTTAAAAAACAGTTTGTTGTCTTAAGTTAAAATTATAGGGTAAGTGGTTCAATTCTAGAACAACTTACTGGTTTAATATTTCCTTAGCAGTTGCAATGTGGCAGGCTGAATAAAGAGTGTAATTCTCATTGCATTCTTTTTTTCCACTTGATCACTTTATCATGTTTAGATTGTGAAGAGAAGTTTGTTACAGGGTAAAGAGGACAAGGCCAACTTGGGTTTACATTTAGATTCTATCACCTCTTAGCTGTGCAACCTTGGGCAAGTGACTTAACCATTCTAAACTTTGTATTAAAATGGGTTGTAAGATATGAGTGTTTGTGAGGAATAAGTTGAGATAATATAAGTAGAAAACCTAAAATTAATAGGTCCTAGGACATTATAAAAAACATTAATTCCTTCACATCTAACCATTTTCCAAAATGCATTTGGAAAATGAAATCTATGTTTCACTCATTGGATGGATGTGTACTTTCTTTAATACCATACACATTTCTACATCACAAAGTTAAGGTAAATAAGAAAATACAAAAGCAGAATGGTATGCAATCTCCTTGCCTGGATGCCCATAATGTAAAGAACTGACAGTAAAGGAAGCATTTTCTGGAAACCTCCAAGGGAAAATGACCTCTTATAACATCTATTTAGGATCTTTTATCCTAAACTAAGCCTGATTCAAAAGCAAGGGTATTTAGAAATTGTTCTATCTACTGGAAAACAAGAGTTACCACCACAGCAAAATTCTCCTTGCCTATAGGAAGTGACTGTGCTACAAGTACCTTCTAAATATAAAAATGTATTTAATCAGGGGCAACGGATTCAGGAAAACAACATTAGGCATGCAGGTAAAGGGTTATTGCCAACTTCTAAGTGCTACTACTGATATGCATTTATGTGCAGTGTTGATGGGAAAAAATAGCAAGGGGACAGAAACAAATTTTAAAAGGAGAATTGGAATTATATGACATGACACCTGCTTTCTAAACATATTGGGTCTTTCAGAGAGTAAGTCACAGAAAATTAAACAAAAAGGAAAGAGATCACAGGGAAAAATCCAAGTCATAGTAATTTAAAAGTATATATTTTCAAGAAACAAACACAAGCATGAAAGAAGAGATAAATAAACTATTTCTTCTTTAGTGCTAGTGAAATGGAAGTGCTAGGTGAATACAAATTATTGAATAGTATTCAGTAATTTGATATTGAATGATAATATCAAATAATAAATATTTGATAGATTTATTAATCAAATAATGCTCCCTTGAATAACTGAAGAATTATCTATTTGTAATTCAGAAAGAGGATGGATTTTGGATTCCGATTAAACCAAATTAGAACACTGGCCTTGCCTTTTGGTAGCTGAGTAATTTTGGACAAGTAATTCAAACTCAGTGAGCCTAAGTTTCTTCATCTGAGATAGGGAAACTGAATTCCAGTCTGGGTTCTGCTATGAAACTCTATGTAAACTTGGGCAAGTCCCTTTTTTTTCTGTGGATCTTTTTCTCCGAAATATTAAGTGAGTGATTGAGTCTCTAGGTGGCAACTTCTATGAGTACACTGCAGCTCTGGCATTCCTGGGCTCTATGTTTTATTTAGTGCTGATATTAAACTACATTTCTGCAGCTAAAACCTTTATTTTCAGGCTTCTTCTGAAGCCACAGTTTATTCCAAAGTCGGATCCTGAAAGTAACACAAGAAGGTGGGTTGTAAGGATTTCAGCTCTTTGCTGGATCGTTTAGAAAGTATACAGCTTATCTGTCTCTAGGATCCGAGTGTCTGATATTAAGATGATACAACATTCCCAGTTCTGTAGCTTCCAGTCAACTTTGATGAGAGGACTTTGTGGTCCTGCTTCTCCTTCGGAACATTAATGAGGCATGTACTTAGAACCAGACACTGTCCAAAGCTCATTAAAAAATGTTTAATAAAAATAACATACAGTGCTATTTACTGTAGAAAATACAGAAATACATAAGGAGCAAAATAAGCATTGCCTATTATCAAAATATCCAGAACTAATCATGACTGTATTTTGGTGGAATTTTTTTTCAGTATTTGTGTTTTCTTTTTATTAAACTTTGGATATCATTAATATACTTTTATAGCATATTTTTTATTCTTTTACTTAAAATAATCCTATTGGCATTTTTACATCCATAAAGCTTCTTCTACAGTATAATACTTAATAGATACATAACTTCTGCTTATGTCCATATAGAGTCATAACAGAATAGAATGGTATCTAAGATGTGGACTTTGGAGTGAGACTACCTACACGTAAATCATAGTCTTACTTCCTACTAGCTGTGTCCTTGGGCAGTTTACATAATCTCTCTAAGCCTCAAAATCCTTGCCTATAATATGGATGCAGTAATAGTACAGACCTCATAGGCAATTATGATGACTCAGTGAGTTAATCTTTGTAAAACATCTAGGGAGTAGGCACTCAGTAAATGTTAACTAAAATTATCAGTGTTTATTTTGTCCAGTCTGATATCTATTTTAAACAGATAAATTTAGTTCATTTGCATTACTGTGGCTCTCCATATATTTAGACTTATTCTACCATTTTAGGACACAGTTTGTTGCCTAGTTTTTTTCTTTCTCCCTCACCCACCCATTTCTATCTCCTATTACATAGAAAATTTTTCTATTTTTTTCTCTTATTCTTTCTTCTGCTGGCTTGGAAACTTCTGATTTTCTTTCTATTCTTTTATTGGTTATCTTTTTGGCATACATAACAATTGATAAGTACTCTAAGAAATCTATTAAGTATTACTCACTCTCAAATATGACAAGGACCTTGATTTATTTTAACAGCTCATTGAACACTTCCATCTCCCAAATTGTTACCCTTATTTGAATATAAAAAATATTTTAAAATTAAATCAATAACTTATAATTTATGATATACTTTAGTAATTTCTGTGTTCATCCATGTACTTAGGTATTTCTCTGATTTCACTATTATTGCTGAAGTGCATCCTTTAATAATTTTTTTTGTAAGGGTCTTTAGTGGTGAATTATCTTGATATTTGTATGCCTGTACTCTCACTTTTGTATGATAATGTAGCTGGGTATAAATTTAGGGCAGCAGCTATTTTTTTCTTGGCACTGTGTACAC
>NW_007750651.1:0-9886 GCF_000696425.1 Galeopterus variegatus | reverse complement strand
GAATACTTTTCAATAACGTATCTGAAAGACTGTATTTGCATAACTTGCAATTTAATTAAGATGTATATTGAAATAAAGAACTATGTAAAAGCCATTCTTTAAAATATTTATAGCATAAAATATATGGTATGTAAAATATATAAAGAGAGTTAGTTTTTAAAACCTGTTAATACCTCTTTGCAGGAGCAAAACAGATTAAGTAGATAGATTTTATTGGCATGCTGCTTGGTTTTCTTTTGGATAGTGCTTTAAAATTTTTTTCTTTTTATGGTTAAGAGGGGTAGTTATGTAAACATTGCCCGGAAGGTTTTGTGAAATGAAGATCAGCAAATATGTGCTGATCGCCTTCAATAGGGTATACTTGAAATATAGAAGTCATGGTTTTTAAAATCTCTGTTTTAGGAGTTCACAGATGAGGGGTTCAAAAAGTTAAGGGAAAGATTCATATTATCTTCTAATTTCATTTTTCCATGAACTTTTTGAAGTAACCTCGTATAGTTCCACATTTATTGTTTAGTAGTATAGTGTTATCTAAGATAATAGTCTATTTTTTGTTTATTACTTTGTTATAATCTTAAGCAACAATAAAAAAAAACCTTAATGAATATTTGAATCTATGTCTCTATCGATTTAAATTTACTTCAGTTTTTGTTATTGTAATATATTTACTTTTGCATGGTTATAATCACTTTATATTTTTAATTTTTTTTTCACTTAATAGTATTTTGTATATACATTTCCATGTGTTGATTTAGTCCACATATTTAAATTTTTATAGACTTATATAGTTTTTGAAAAATATAGTCAGTAGACATTTTTATTTTTTAGCTACTGAGTATTTATTATAAGTTTGCATAGCTACTTCTGTAGGCATTTGGTTGCTTTTAACTTTTTCTTAAAATAATAGTGATGTAATTTTTTTTCTAGTTGGAGTAAATGTTCATTGTTATGAAATAGGAGATGCTTCTCTATCATATGTAGTCACAGCTTGTTTTGTTTTTGTAGAACATTGGAAGACCCTTTAATGCAAATATTTGTTTTATATTTGGACTAAGGTTCTTGAGCTTTATCTCTCAAAGTATTTTCCACAAAGCATAATATAGCTTTTATAAAAGTGACTTTATGCTTATTTCTGGATTATTCTTGCTGCTTGATGAAAAGCACTGATTTTTTAAATTGGAGAATAAAATGTATTAAATATTTTGTGTGTGTTCATATTAGGGATGTAGTTAAATTTTTTCACAGGCTATTACTTATATATTCTTGCAGCATTTCCAGTTAAGAGAGTATTAAGTATATAATTGTCTTCTTAACTGAATGTCATATGGTCTTAAGGCCAAAGGGTGCAGGTAGCCCTTGGTCTATGAGGACCACTGATCCAGGGATCATTGTCTAAATATGTTAGTATTATGGTTCATCTTGCTTTTTACTTTTTACTTTTTAATTTTCAAATTTTAAGTGTTCCCTCTTTTGGGCAAATTCTTATAAAAATGTTTATTGTAAAGTTATATATTTTGTCTACAATGGGATTATGCACTTCCCAATTGGGATTTTACATCCAGATTTTTAGTCGTTCTAAAAATAATTAATTATTAAATCAAAATATTTATAGAGTGCCTACTGTATGCATGAGTTACTTATGAATGATAGCATATTGTAAGAAAAAAGGTGAATAAAACTTGACATTAGATTATAAATTGACATAGAGTCTGTCCATTATATTATCACATAGTTTTAAAAATTGAGATGTAATTCATATACCACAAAATCCATCTGTTTAGAGTGTGCAATTCAGTGGGTTTTCTTAAGCTCATAGTAGCAAAGACCTAAGATGTAAAAGATCGACATCAGACCCCTTTGCATCCCTTCCCACCACCAGTGGCAATCACATTTAACTCTTTTAGCTATTTCCTCTTATATTTATAAATACAATGTTTTGAAATAGTATGTCCACACAAAGACCTGTATGTGAATGTTTATAGAAGCTTTATTTATGGTACCAAACTGAAAACAACTGATGGAGTTAGAATGTGTTGTCCCCTCCAAAACTCATGTGGAAATTTGATCTCCAATGTGGCAGTGTTGGAAACTGATTGAGTCATGGGGGCAGATCCTTCATGAATGGATTAATGCTCTCCCTGGGGGAGGAGGGATTAATGAGTGAGTTCTCGCTCTATTTGTTCCCGTGAGAGCTCGTTGCTTAAAGACCCTGGCACCTCCTCTCTCTCTCTCTCTCTTGCTTCCTCTTGCCATGTGATCTGCTTGTATCTGCCGGCTGCCTGCCACTTTCTACCATGAGTAGAAGCAGCCTGAGGCCTGTGCCAGATGCAGCTGTCCCAGAATCCTAAGCCAAATAAACCTCTCTTCTTTATAAATTACCCAGTTTCAGGTAATTCTGTTATAGCAACACAAAATGGACTAAAACAACAACCAAATGTCCATAAACTGGTGAGTGGGTAAACAAATTGTTCATCCATACAATGGAAATCTACTGTATTAGTCTGTTTCTGTTGATTATAACAAAATGCATGGAACTGGGTAATTTATAAGAAAATGAAATTTATTGTTTACAGTTTCTAAGGCTGGGTGGTCCAAAGTCCAGGAACACTTTTGGTGAAGGCCTTGGTGGTGGCAACAGCGACAGCAGGATATCACATTGTGAAATGGTGAAGCACAGAGAGAGACTGGCTTCCTCATCATTCTCCTTTTAAAGCCCTCCAAACCACACCCATGGCCACCATTTTAAATCCATTCGCTAAGGTATGGTCCTATAATCTAATCGCCTCTTCAAAGCTCCACCTTTCAATTATCATAAAAGGGTTTCCTACCCTCATCAGTTACAATGGGGATTAAGTTTTGGAGGGACATTCAACCCAAGGCATTCTGCCCCTGACCCCCCAAAACATGTCTTTTTCACATACAAATACATACATTTCTTCCCCAGAGTCTTAACGTGTTTCAAACCAAAAGTCCAAAGTTCAAAGTCTCATCTGTGAATTCAAAACAAGTTGTCTACTTCAAAGATACAATGGTGGGACATGCATAGGGCACATACTCCCATTCAAAGGGAGAAATAGACCTTGTAATAGGTCCCAAACAAGTCCAAAACCCAGCAGGACAGGCATCAAATATTACAGCTGGTGAAACATGTGCCTTGACTCCATATTGGAGGTCCTCTGCATGCTGGTGCAGTGGTAGGTTCCTTGGGCAGCTCCACTCCTATGGCTTTCCTGGTCTCAGGCCACACTCTGGCTCTCCTAGGCTGGCGTTGCTTGCTGGTAGCTCCACAATTCTGGGGTCCCCATAGTGGTCCCACTCTCACAGCTTCACCTGGCATGGTGCTGATGGGGTTTCTCTGCTGCAATTCTGACCCCACATTTCCACTGGGCATTGCTCTAGTGAAGTCTCTGTGCATTGAATTGTCCCAAGCCTCCACAGGTCTGGTATTCTGTGAGCCTGCGGACCTAATACCACATGGTTGCTGCCAAGGCTTCCGGCTTATATCTTTCAAAGCTGTAGGTCCAGACATGCTTGGGGCTGATTTAGACATGGCTGGAGTAGCCAAAGCAGCTGGGGTGCTGGTGCTGGAAGCAGCTTCTTGAGGTGGCCCTGGGCAGCAATCCCATGAAGGGTGCCTCAGGCTTGTTCCCTGAGACCATTCTATCTTCCTAGCTCTGTGGGCTGGTAATGGAAGACTCAGCCTCCAAGATCTCTGAAATACCTTCAGGGCTGTTCTGACATTGTCTTGGCTATTAGCACCTGGCTGCCTCATAGCCGTGCTAATGTCTTTAACAACCAGTCCCTCTGCTGCAGTTTTGGATTTTTCTCCTGATAATGCTCTCTGCTTCTCTATCACATGGCCAGGCTGCAAATTTTCAAAATCTTTACACTCTGCTCCCCTTTTAAATTTTGGGTTTATGTCATGCCTTTGCCGCTCAGCGTAGGCTGTTACAAGTAACCATGCAGTTTCCTTAATGCTTTGCTACTTAGAAATTTCTTCCACCAAATACTCTGGTTCACGACTCTTAAATTTCAACTCCCACGAAGTCCTAGGGCATGGTCACAATGCAGCAAAGCTCCTTGCCAGTTCATAGCAAGGGTGATCTTTGCCCATTTCCAGTAAGACCCTTATTTATATCTGAAACCTCCTTAGAGTGGTCTTTACAGTCCATATTTCTATCAGCATTTTTGTTTTCCTTTGAAAATACGTTTATAAAATACCAAATAGGCTGAGGTTGTAGGCCCTTGGGAGTAAAACAACTGGGTCTAATTATTCAGAATTACACTAAGAAAATATTAATAGTATCAGGAATAACAGCTGCTCTGAATTTCTCATTTGTAAGTTAATTTGTTAGCTCTCTGGCATTGCTGTCCCATTGTAAACATGCTGTGTCTCCAGAGGATGTACTTAGAAGAATTTCCCATTACAGTGTTTCTTTTGATTTGATAATTTCACATTGTATTTTCCTCTCCTGTTTTCCCTTCCCCCAGATGAAATAAATGCTTTAGATATGCAGCATGTAAATAATGAAAACTTTAATGTGCCAGTTACAGGCTTTAAGAATAACCATCTTTAAGAGAGATGATTTCTGAAGTATGTTACATTCAGAACTGCTGTTTGAATGTAACAGCAGTTTTGTGTAAGAGGTAAATGTATGTTTAAAAAAAGAGCTATAGATAAATGACATGTAAGCTCCATTTTCCTCACCCTGCTACCACAATTTGGAGGATTCTCTCTCAATTAGGAAGGTTATTTAATCCATCCTTCAACTTTAGGCAAAATTATTTTTATTAAAATATATTAAAACTTTCAGAGGCTGTTTTAAAAAAAATTTGAGGTGGAAAATGCATAAGCCGCCTCAGTAACTCTTTCAGAAACTAAATTCTGCGAGGTAATTCAGCTTCATATTTTATTTTATTTTTAAATGTTTAACAGCTTTATCAAGGTATAATTCATATACCACATAACTCATAGCTTCATATTTTAAAACTCATTTCCTCCACTTTTATATTTCAGTGGAAGTAGCAAAAAATCACCATATTTTCTACAATGATTTTTTTAATGCAGATGTTTTCCTTCTTTTTTTTTTAAAGCTGTAAAACTAGACTAAGCATGGTAGGGAATGGCTCTTCTCTTATTCTCTTCCACATCCTCAGTTTAAGTATGGTATTAATGCTGAACGGCACAAATTTGTTGAATGAAAATTTAGCTATTACCTATTTGTATAAATAAATATTTTTTTTTTTTTTCCTTTTTGTCTTTTTTCGTGACCGGTAACGGGATCGCAACCCTCGGTGTCACGCCCGTACCGTGACCGGCAACGGGATTGCAACCCTCGGTGTCGCGCCCGCACTGCGCTCAACCAGTGAGCTGACCGGTCTCTATATGGGATCCGAACCCTCGGCGGGAGCGCCGCCGTGCTCCCAAGTGCTGCACTCTACCGAGTGCGCCACTGGGCCGGCCCTAAATAAATATTCTATGAATGAAATCCACTCAGTTAGATACACATCTAATAACTGTATATTGTAGACTTTATTTCCTCAAATTGGATTGGAAGAAAACTTAGATCACCTACTTCAACCTTCTAATTTAATAGATGGAAAAACACATTTTAAATAATTTGTCCAAGGTTGTATAATGACTGACTTGAGATCCTGAACTCAATTTATTGTTTGTGTCCAGGAAAAATATTTCCAAAAACTTTGCTTTATTGAATTAATTTCTCTTTGTAGTTTCATTTTGATCAGTGAAGAGCTTAAGACTTTTCTAAATGAAAGTTTATTAAAGACATAACATTATGACTAGGTTCAAGGAGAGACTAGCAAGATGAGCAAGAATTAGAGGGAGAGGATGGATAGCGAGGTAGTAAACACAAACAGGAAAGCAGGAGTCAGCCTCTGAAAATACTTGTAACAAGCCAGGCCAGAGAGGGACCAGAATGGTTAGAAGAGAGAGACTGGTTAATTTTATTTCTGTGCCCCTTTTAACTTAATCAGTTTGGATATTCAAGTATCTAGCAATAATTTAAGACTATAAGGGATCTCAGAAAGGATCCAATTCAACTTTCTCATTTTACAGATAAGGAAACAGAAGCTCTCCCAATGCTACACTGTGAATGACCATTCAAGTATTTTTCCTTCTTGTCCATATGTTACCATTAATACCAATTTTTTGTGAGATTTATCAGATATACGAAGTCCCACTTTAAGCTTGTAAATTTAAAAAACATGTTTCTATACTTAAAAGCCCCATCTCACTAAATCTAACCTAATCTTAGTATCGGAATGCCACAGGGGCATCCTTCAAGCAAAAGATAATGTTTCAAATTCCCATCTAATCAAATTTTAGCCTTTTAAAACTCAGTTGTTCACTTTTTGAGAAGCAAATGACAAAAATGTAAAAATGAGGATTTTTAATAATTTTAAAATTCCTCAGAAAAATATTTATGTGTCTCCCAGAGCTTCTCAGTCTGAATACCAATTCTGTACAGCCTCTATACATCTATAGACCCTATGTTAAAAGGAAGCTGATAGTGTGTGAGGTACCTAATGCAAGACTCTTAATTACAAAAGATAAAATAATATTCAATATTTTGTCCTTATGCTAGGGCTTATTTATACATCTAAGGGGCAAATGTGTGAAACTCTCTATTAGTTATTATCACTTACCAGCAGGTTACCGTGGGTTTTCTATTTGGATAATCATATCATCTTTGCATTATAATAGTCTCGTTTCTTCCTTTTCAATCCTTATATTGTATATATCATTTTCTTGCCTTACCACACTGACTATACCCTCTAGTACAATTTCTAATAAAAACGATGATTTCAGGCATTCTCGTCTTACCACTGATCTTAAAAGAAGTACTTTCAATATTTCATTTTTAAGTATGAGGTTTGCTGTAGGTTTTCTTGTCAACTTAAGGACATTCCCTTTTATTCAGAGTTTGCTAAGGATTTATATTTTGTCATGAATAAACGTCGGATTAGATCAAATGGTTTTTCTACATTATTAAGATCAAGTAATTTTTCTCCTCCTAATCTATTGTGAATAGGACTTAGAAACTTTCCCCATTCTGTTAAGACTTTGACCTTTGTTAGCTCTAGTTTAGGTTACTTAGAAATCTGATAATACAATGTGTCAACTATGTTACTAGGCAAACTTGCTTATGGTAAAAATGAGCTCTGACTGATAAATTGTGTCTGGACTGGGGGAAACTCTTATTGAACTATGAATACCTGATAAGGGAACCATAGTTTTGGGCTTTCCTGGGTGTGTAACTCTTATAATTAGGTAGTATATCATCTGTGAGAAATCTGGAAGCTCGGCCTATGGAGTTGTTGCAAGAGATATTGGCTTCTGTGGAGACATAACCTTTAACCTTGGGTGTCTATGTCCATCTGACATGAATCTTGTCTCCTTGCATCTGAGACATCATCTATGGAGGCCGCTGAAAACGGCTAATGAATGTGTAAACTTCTACCAGACTGCTGCAAAGATTCCCACAGAAGAAAGTCGGACACTGTCCGCTGCTGTTAAGCTCTTATCCCTTCTGAGGATATTGATACCAAGAGAGGCCTATGGTACTCTTAAGAGTGTGAATGCTTAGATGCACCTAAGACTCCCTAGCTAGTATTGCAAATCTATTAATGCAGTAAAGTATGTTAATTGATTTTCTTTTTTCTTTCCTTATTTTTGGTGGCTGGCCACTGCAGGAGCTAACCCTTTACCTTGGTATTATAAGCACCATGCTCTAACCAACTGAGTTTTTTCGGTTTTCTAATGTTAAATCAACCATGCGTTCCCAGGATAAACCCAACTAGATCATGATTTATTTTGTCTGCTACATTTTGTTTGATAATATTTTGTTTAAAGTTTTTTCAACTATGTTCATAGGCAAAATCAGAATGGAGATTTTCCTAGCTCCTATTGTCTGCTAAAGTTTTGATATAAAGGTTATATTCATCTCATAAAAAGAATTGCTGAGTGTTCCTTCTTTACTTATACTCTGGAATGGTTTATGGTTAGATTGGCAATTTTTGCCCCTTAAATGTTTGGTAGACCTTCCAAGTAAAACTATCTGGGCCTGGAGGAAAGATTTTTAAATTACTGATTGAGTTTCTTTAAAGGTTATAGAACCATTTAAGTATTTTATTTCTACCTGAGTCCATGTTGATAAGTACTTCCCCCCCACACACAGGAATTTGTCCACTTCATCTAAATTTTCAAATCTATGGGCATAGAGTTTTCATAATATCCTCTTACTGCCTTTTAAGATTCTGTAAAATCTGTAGTAAAATCCCCTTTTTATTCTTAAATTGGTTTTCTTTTCCCTTTTGACTTATTTTCTTGCTTAATCTTGTCAGTGTTTAGACAATTATATCAGTCATTTTATTTTATTTTTTTGGCAGCTGGCCAGTATGGAGATCCAAAGAATAGAAGTCATTTTAAAGAACCAGCGTTTGGCCTTAATTTCTCTATTATTTGTGATTACTGTTTTATTCAGTTTCTGCTCTGTGCTTATTTCCTCTGACCTTTTGAAAGTTTACTCCACTAACTTCCTAATTTGTATCATTCACAAATTAATTTCCACTCTTTCTTTCATAAGGTAAACCTATAAAGTTATAAATTTTAAAGTGCTGTTTAAGCTGCTGGCTATATATTTTTAAAATGCAGCATTTTGATTATTGTTCAGTTTTTTTTTCCTTTTTTGTCTTTTTTCGTGACCAGCAACGGATCGCAACCCTCAGTGTCGCGTCCATACTGGACCGGGACCGGCAACGGGATCGCAACCCTCGATGTTGCGCCCGCATCTCGCTCAGCCAGTGAGCGGCCGGTCTGTATGTGGGATCCGAACCCTCGGCGGGAGCGCCGCTGCGCTCCCAAGCGGCGCACTGTAGCAGTGCGCCACCGGGCCGGCCCCTTATTGTTCAGTTTTTAATATTTTCTACTTTTCATTATGGTTTCTTTTTGATCACGAGTTATTTAAAAGCACATTCTCGGGTCGACCCTGTGGCTCACTTGGGAGAGTGCCGTGCTGGGAGCGCAGTGGCCGCGGGTTCGGATCCTATATAGGGATGGCCGGTGCGCTCACTGGCTGAGCGTGGTGCGGGTGACACCAAACCAAGGGTTACGTTCCCCTCACCGGTCACAAAAAACAAACAAACAAACAAAAAAACCCGCACATTCTCAATTTTCTAATAGAATGTTTTTTCTTATCTTTTTGGTTATTATTGTTTACATTTTGTTAATTTCAGATTCTTCACTGTCATAGAAGATGGGTATCTATCTGTATATTAGTTCTGTGAAATTTGTTGGGATTTGCTTCATGAAGCAATAAATGGAAAAGTTTTGAAATTGTTCAATGTGAGCTCAAAAATAATGTGCCTTTGTTCTGTTCTAAATATGTGCATTAGATAAATCTAGCTAACTGTGTGGTTCAAAACTTCTATATCTTTACTAATTTGCCTTATAAATCTGTCTTACTGAGAAAAACGTGTTAAGAGCTCCTACTATGATGGTAAACTTGTCAAATTCCATGATTTAGTTATACATTTTGAAGGATCTTATTACCTACATGCAAATTTAGAATGGTTCTATCTCCTTGTAATTAATCTTCTTCATCTTGAGTAATGCCTTAAAATCTATTTTTTGTTTCTGGAGTTAATAACACCATACCAGTTTTATTTTGGTTAATGTTCGCCTGATATATTTATCTTTTTGTACCTTTTTCCTGTCAACTTTTCTGTCCTTATGTTTTAGGTGTCTCTTTCAAATGGCATATAGTTGGTTTGTTTTTTTTTTTTTTCCTCTAATCCAGTCTAACAATCTTTGACTTTTAACTTATGGTATTTAGTCTAGTTATGTTTACCGAAATTATTGGTG
>NW_007750650.1:9548-9886 GCF_000696425.1 Galeopterus variegatus | reverse complement strand
ATGCTACTGATTTTTGTGTTGATTTTGTATCCTGCTACTTTGCTGAAATCATTTATCAACTTCAAGGGTTTCTTTTGTAGAGGCTTTAGGCTGTTATATATTTATACACTGGGGAAGAGACTGCCTCTTCAGCAAATGGTGCTGGGAAAACTGGATATCCATATGCAGGAGAATGAAACTAGACCCATACCTCTCACCATATACTAAAATCAACTCAAAATGGATTAAAGAATTAAATATACACATTTAAGCAATAAAATGTCTGAAAGAAAACATAGGAGAAACACTTCAGGAAGTAGGACTGAAGGCACAGACTTCAACAATATGACCCCAAAAGA
>NW_007750650.1:6953-8687 GCF_000696425.1 Galeopterus variegatus | reverse complement strand
TAGTACGATACAAACTATTTTTTATGGTGTCAATTGCTAAAGAGACTTTTTTTTCTTTTTCACTCATAACAACCTCATTTATATTTAAGGTAGCTGCAAGTTACTGATATTTGAGAACTTTTTCTTGAATCAAGAAGTCTTACCAAATTCTATTGCATATAGTAACAGTTGTTTATATTTATATAAAATGCTACATTTATGTAAAATTTAAAATATATAAAAATATATTTATAGTATTTATGAATACATAGATAATATTTCAAATATAAATGTATATATATATCTAATATTGTATTTTCTAGGTATTCAGTCATATAGTATACAATATAAGTGTTTTCTGCTATTTTATTTCAAATTTTATAAGAGTACACATTTGTCTTGCCTTATTAAAATTTTGAAATATAACAGTGACAGCATCATTTTCTGCTTTCTTTCCCTAAGGACATAAATTAAAATGTTACCTAACTTAAATGTAAATTAGTAGCATTTATAATGCACTTTATATAAATGTAAATTAATAATGGTTTCTCAAAAAACAAATTAAATTAATGTTTTTACAAACATAGTCTTTATGTCCTTTCATTCTGATGATCCACAAGTCATGTTGCAGGTTGCCTACATGATTGTTTTAAATCCGTGGAGATTTGGAAAGTTAAATTATTATTTTTACGTACTCACAGAAGTTTTCCTTTCCCTCATTTTGTTATTTCCAAGAATCCTTGTAAAATGATAGTAGAAATGCAGAGCTATTTTTTCCACTAAAAATGTGATGTAACATTGCAATATAAAGCTGATTACCATTGTTCCCCAAATCAAAGCATGCTGACATTAAAATTTTGACTCTTCTATCTTATACTCTGCCTTGGAATGAATGACCCCTCAAATCTTAATCCCCACATAACTGTTGAGGGTGGGAAATCTTATTACGGTAATCAAGGTGGGGTCTTGAGGAGGTGATTAGATTGTCGAACTGTGCTGTAGTGGTGGTTGTAGAACCATAGTGGTTGTCAGGGGTGTGGTTCTGAGGGCTTTAAAAGGGGAGCATGAAGAGTCTGACTCTGCTTCCACCATCTTGCAGTGTGAGATCCCTGGGTCACTGTTGCCACGACTGGATGTGTTCCTTGGAATTTGGACTTCCCAGCCTCAGAAACTGTAAGCAATGTTTTGTTTTGTTTATAAATTACCCAGTTCCAAGTATTTTCTTATAAGCAACAGAAACGGACTAATATACACTCTTAAAAGTAAGAGTGTGACCACTACTTACTGAAATAAAAACCAAAAATAATACTGAAATTGGGCCGGCCCGGTGGCGCACTCCGTAGAGTGCGGTGCTTGGGAGCGCGGCGGCGCTCCCGCGGAGGGTTTGGATCCCATGTAGAGACCCATCCGCTCACTGGTTGAGCGCGGTGCAGGCGCGACACTGAGGGTTGCGATTCCGTTGCCGGTCGCGGTACGGGCACGACACCGAGGGTTGTGATCCCGTTACCGGTCATGAAAAAAGACAAAAAGGAAAANTTTGCAGAGAAATCATATGGCATAATCAAATTCTTTACAATAATTATTTAAAATTTATTAATGGAAATTGATATAATTCTCATGAAGATGTTTTTCTTTTGTAAGCATGAAACCAATCCTTAATCAGGGTGAAAATGGTGGATCTTTTTTTTTTTTTTAATTTTATTTTACTTCTCAATATACATTGAAATTGATTTTAACGGTGGATCTTAATATCTA
>NW_007750650.1:4042-5004 GCF_000696425.1 Galeopterus variegatus | reverse complement strand
ATAAAACGTGGGGGACACAATTCAAGCTTCAATGAATTTTGGGGGGACATAATTCAATCCACTACAGGTAGTTTTACACTTTTGTCAATCATTTATTTCCCTTCCACTATCCCCTTTTCCTTAGTTATAAATTGCATCACACCATCTTAAAATTCTGTATAAAATTTTCCAAATTGTTGTTCATATAGTCATGATACTCTCTTACTTGGGACAAAAGGTTTGTAGAAAAGCACATTGCTTGTTATGATACATTTTATAATCTGGGTTCAGAAGTTTCTAGTGATTTTTAATAAGGGAAAAATAATGGTTCTCTGAGAAACACCTTCAGAAATATATTAACACATTTAGTTGTCCAAGCATGGTATAGCAGATGACATGGTTTCTAAATTTGTTCATGTGTGTAAGACACACTCCACAGCTTGATTTTCACACTATTCTGTGTATGAAGGCTTTTGTCTTATTACTTCCCTTTGTAGCACCTTTGCTCCAGAAAACAAACTTCATTACTTCTTGAACAGGGATTGCCAATACCTGCCTCTAGACCATTCCTTTTACCTAAATGCTTTTTTCCCAAATTTCCTCCCTTAAAAAATGTTTCCCTTCTTTCAGGGTTTAGCTCAATCTTCATCTTCTCCAAGAAAATAAATAAAACCAAAAATACACTTTTATGTATTACGTTATTTGTGTTTATGGCTCATTGACTTTTAATATATTTTAGCACCTGATTACCTAAGCTGTACCTCAGACATCTTTGTATTCACTGTTATCCAAAATAGTACCTTATAGAATAAAACAAATGGGAAAGAAGTGATTGCATGCATAAATGGTTCTAAATACAGTGTTGGCAATGGGACGCAGAATAAAATGCCATCAGGAGAGAAAGGAAAGTTTTGTCCTTATTATAGAGCCAGGCTGCAGATTACATTATTACCCATTCTGGAAGATAGAGGTATATTCACTGT
>NW_007750650.1:2124-2545 GCF_000696425.1 Galeopterus variegatus | reverse complement strand
AAGAGGAGAGCGAGTATATTGGTACTTTGAAATGGTGCCCCTTTTATCTATCCAGAACACTGTTTACAACACAGTAATTGCATAAGGTCCCAAACGTATTTTAACATACAGATGGGTGACTCTTCATTGAAACAGCACAGTTTCAAGTTTCCTTTCAAGTGGAAATCTGTGAAGGCATCTTTCTATCTTCTAAAGCCCAACCAAATGTGTTGTGTTTTATTGGGGCCTAAAGGATAATGTTTTTAAGAAAGAAGAAATGCAGATAAATTCGTGATGCATGATTGTAAGCTTCACCAGGTTGTATGATTTTTATCTAGAATATTAATGGTTAAAAAAGGAAACCTGGATTTATTTCTATTTTTTCATCCCAAGGCCTTTTACAGTATCATATCGCCCTCTCTGCTGAGATCTCCAAAAAGTT
>NW_007750650.1:0-313 GCF_000696425.1 Galeopterus variegatus | reverse complement strand
TTCCTCTTTTTCCCCCTCCCTCTCTCCTCTCCCCTGCATCAACATCATATCTCTTCTCTTTTCTTAACAAGTTCAAGGAATTGTTGTGATTATTGTGTCCTCTTTTTGTCCCCCCATTTATTTGTTTGCATATTTATTTACTTATCTACTTTTCTATTTATTTATTTATTTTAGCTCCCACAAATAAGTGAGAACATGTGGTATTTCTCTGTCTATGCTTAGCTTATTTCACTTATCATTTTCTCTAAGTCCATCCATGTTGCTGCAAATGTTAGTATTTCATTTTAATTTTTTTTATAGCAAAGTAGTATTC
>NW_007750649.1:2733-9887 GCF_000696425.1 Galeopterus variegatus | reverse complement strand
AGGGAACCTACTGAGATAAGATGGGCAGGAAAGACCTCTCTGAGGAGCTGAGCATTTTTTTTAGCAGGAACACATTCAAATGACCACTTTAGAAATGAGAAAAATGTATTTGTTGTCTGCAACATTTTAAAAAGTATTGCTTCAGTCCAAATGCAGTGCCTTCCTGTTTGAGCTTCTATTAAAAGAGCCTGGTGCTACTAAGACCGCAGCAATAGATGTCAGTATCATCTTAGCTTGTTATAATAGGACCTTCCTGCAGCCTGTCCTTTATCGGGCACTTACAGGAACTGGTCGCTGGACAGTGAAAAGCATCGCATACATCTCCTTCCTAGGGAAATGACTCAGATGGTCAGCATTTGTGATTCTCTGAGTACTCAGTGCAGGCGAGGCCCTGTGCCAGCTCTGAGGATTTAGAAACAAGTAAGACCTGGCCCTGCCCTCCTGAAGATTGCATTCTAACAAGTGACACATGGAGACACGTGCCTTCAGTACAGCAAGGGAAATGCTGTGATAATGTCCCGCACAAAATGATTCTGGGATGTGGTACATAAGAATTCCTTTGTGAATGATAAAGATTGTTAAGGAATGAAGCCTTATGTTTTATTGTTTGAAAACGATGGGGAGATTATTGTTCTTGTGTTATAGTACTTTGTCATATATAGCAATGTTGCTTTATTTCTATTCCCCGTTAAAATTCTTAATTGGGACAAAAAAAATATGTGAGTGTTTGGCACAGATCTGGCCAACTTTGTAAGGAATGAGGACCCTATGACAGGTGCTTTAATGAGCAGTTTAGGCTGTAGAGTGCCTAGCACAACTCCCTTATGGAAATAGTTCCTAGATAATTGCTCTTCTGATTGATTGACAGAAGCCTTCTAAGCTTCTCATTCCACTTCTCCTATTAAATTTTGTGCATTCTTGATGAAAATGATTTTAAAATAAAAGCATTTAGCTCAGACTCTCTGCTGCCTAAATATAGTGTCCTAAGCTATCACGACGCGTGTCGCCATCGCCCTTCTCAGACGTTCACACTTTGTCTCCTCTTCCAAAGTATCCACATCCCTCGTGCAGTTACTGCCCCCTCTGCTAGTTCTCTCTTGTCTTTCCTTTTCAACTTCAGTTGAGCTTTGTCTTTGATATCCGTGGGCAATTTTTTTCCCATTTGTTTGTATCTTGGCTCTCTGAGCTGTGAAGATTTATTTTCAGGGTGACTTCACACAAGGGCTTGGATAAGCCTATTGCAAAAACTTTTCATGGTGGATACTGGGCAGGTGGCCGTGTTTTAGAGTAGTGTTTTGATTGGATGTCAGGAGGTATGGGCTTCTTTTAAGCAGTGCCATGAATTGCTTCGTGACTTAGCTTAAGTTACATTCCCCCGGTTTTTCCATTTCCCCATCTTCGCTACTAGCTTGAAAGACAAACACAGGGCCCCAGAGGTGAAAGGGAGCTATTTCAGTACATAGCATTGTGATATCACGTACCTGCAATCCATGGCAGTCTATTGTGACTGACTACAGACCAACAGTGTCCTTGGAAATATTTTCCTGCCTAAGAACTGAATATTCTTGTAGGTGGAGTCATTTTTTAGTGATTACTATAGCCAGTCTTTCTGGGTCATATGGACGCTCAGATGATAGTACAAAAAAGATCGAGAACAAAGGAAAGGAAGCTTCGACTCAAACCAGAGGGAATTAAAATAAAATTTGAGACTATAATATTTTATTCTATTCAGGGGTTATTATCTTGGGAATTCATTGACTGTAGGGAGGTGGTTTATGGATAGCTAGGTTTTAGGAAGCTCATGAACTCCCAAAAATGAAATGCAAAATATATTTTTTTGGAGAGAGGCTTCATAGATTTCACTGACTGTCTAAAATTAAGACCCTCTGAGCTAAAAGAAACACAGTACTCCTAGTGACTGTTTCACCCGGCTTTAGTTACAGTACCCCAAAACACTTTGCCCAGCTAAGAAGATTCTGTGCCTCATGCCCTGGAGGACTGACTCCTTTTGGTACAGAATTTCAAATTTTTTAACAACCACTTACCTGACATTTACTGTGTTTTGGATATTTTGCTAAGTGCTTGTGTGTCCAAAAATGGTAAGATATACTCCTTTCCCTTGAGGCAATCCGAGATGTTGAAGCTGGATTTTGACAAGGGGCAGGCTGATTGTTTAGATGGTGAATTGCGGTGCAGTGAGGATAGACTGAGAGCAGTTGCTCCATTAGGACTGTGTGCACTTTAGCATAATTTAACGAAGGACTAGACGAGGGTATAATGAGTGGACAGGAAGTGGGGATGCATTGAATGCCAGGGGTGGGGAGAAAGAAGAGTCAAGATGGTGCCAGCGTTCCTAGCTTCTGGGATTGATGGGCAGGAGCTGAAGCTATAGTCCACAGGTGGAATTTCTCCTTCCTCAGGGAAACTTCAGTCTGCTCCTAAGGCCTTTCAACCGATTGGATCAGGTCCACCCAGATTATCAAGGGTAATCTCCTTTCTTTAAAAATCAACTGATTGTAGATGTTAATTGCATCGGAAAAGTACCTTCACAGCTATACCTAGATTACTGTTTTGTTGAATAATTGAGGACTGTAGGTTAGCCAGGTAGACACATAAAACTGACTATCACACCCACGTGCTAAAATCCGTTATGTTAAATTTTAACTGAGGTTACTTTACTTGAAGGTAACACTAGCTACATGAATATGCGACATGGTGAGCCTCAAAGTGTCCTTTATATTAGTGCAAATTGTTTATTCACTAGGAAAACAGAAGGAAATTAAGTGTTGAATGTACCTGGTCCCACTCCCTTTCATTGTGACATTGACTGTTGGGGCAAATATGTTTGTGGCAGTTAACTTAACGACACCATGCTGGGACAGTGAAAGAGGATTATATTTTAAGCAAATAAATGTACACTTTGTTGTTATTTAACTTAAGTTTTGCAGTACATATCAGAGAATTTACACAATCATATGTTTATCATAATGTATTAACTTATAAATCTTTCATTTGTCCTAAGTTTATATAATATAATGTTTGTTAATACAGTGTGTTTGTATCATAATAAATGAGGAAATGACAGGGAAACACTCTGCACGGTACTGACACATTATACATGCCAATGAAGATTAGCTATTACTAATAGAATTACATGTTGTCTATAATGGGTTTTTAAGACAGAACACAAGTGGTTATTGAAATTTTAGTAAGTTGTTGAAATTTTTCTACTCTGGACTCCTCCATTAATTAATTTTCCCCTCAAAGAGAATTTAGCTGTTTAAAAATAGTGAATTAAACTGAGATCATGGTATAATTGATTATGCATCCACTTTGTTTTTTCCTCACACAAAAAATACATTTGTGGTCATGTTTATGTGTTTTGAAATCTCAGTCAGGCAATCTGACCATCCTAATGCCTATTTTCACCCAGAAGTCCCCTTGTCCTTGGATTGGAAATCTCTTCCATTTGTCAGTCCTTCCATAGATGTCGTTATATGAATGGGTGATGTATGGGCCTAGATTTCACAAAGAAGTGTTGTTTTTATGGCCATTTTAGGCCTTGGTTGTTTCTTGAATTTGCCTTTTCTACAGTGACAGAAGACTTACTGTCATTTACTTATTATTATAATAATTTGCTATTTTACTTTCTCCTATGTGAGTTATCTGCTCATTTCTTTTGCATATGGACTTGTGAGATATGGATCTGGATTCACATCCCTACTGTATCAGTTTTAGCAATAGAACTTCAGATGATTTACTTAGTATCTCTGAACTTCAGGCCCTCATTTGTAAAATCAGGATAGTAACAGCAATCTTGTAGGGTTATTATAGCGATTCATGAGAAAATGCATAGATAGTGCTTGTTGCAGTCCTTCACATACCTGGGGCTCAGTCACTGGAGGATGTGCCGGTGGCCTCAGGGGTGGTGGTGGTGGCGGTAGTTATTATGAGATGTTACAATGTACAGGAAAACGACTTATTCTCCATTTCTGCTGAGGAAACTGGCTTTAATTAGTGGTAGAAGAGGTGAAAGTCAGATAATATCAAGAATTTTCTAAAGGGAAAAGAGTTTTTTTCCTGCCCCAGCTGACTTAGTTGGATTTTTGCTTGAAAAGTTAGGGGAACTTGACCAATAGATCTTTGAGCCTTCTTCAGGCTTCATTTGCATTGTTTGTCAAACGGAATTCAATCTGTGATTCAGACATTTTAATAGTGATCATGGCGATAGTGATAATAAAGAGTCTTATTTTGCTTACATTTAATTCTTTACCATTTCAGAGACTTTTTTATACATTCTCGTATTTTATTCTTTTGGCCTTCAGATTCAGGATGAATTTTTTATTACTACTTCTATTCTCTTTAGTTTGTTTCTGAGGAATGAGAAAGTTTAGAAGTGGAAAGGGAGCCAAGTATGATGCCAAAAGGTGGTATGCTGTTTTCCCGCAAGCCAGAAGACCTACAGAACATGCACCAGGATTAGTTAATACTGCCTGATCCAAAGACGTCCGTTAAGTCTTGACATACTGTTTGCAATCTTGGCATTCCACTGAACGCTTTGGCAAAAGATTATTCTCCCACTGGGCAGTCCAGAGCCCTGTTTATAAACTCTAGCAAAGTGTCATGTGACATCTTAAATGCTCCCTGTTCCCTCTGTTTGTTGAGTAGGGTCTAACTCAAGTTAACTGTTCAACCACAAATAGTAGCTGCCTCATTCTTCTAACTAGAATAGAAGAATGTTTTTCCCATCTTTTTAGGATGGTTGCTTGCTGCACGGGTAGCTGGTCAGTACACGGGGCCAGCTGTGGGAACAGCTGGGGTAAAACTGTAGTCTATCAGAATTACAAGCATCCTCAAATGTCACTTTATCCACCCTATAGCGTAGTATGGGCATCACATTCAGAAAGTCCCAAGAGATATTCATAAATCCTCTTCATGCAATCTTAAGCTTTCTGACCTTTTTTTTTTTGAAGGTAGCCATCTTTTATTTTTTAATTTTATTTTTTATTGAAACTCAATTGATTATACATATTTGTGGGGTACAGAGTTGAGTATCAATATTTTTGTACATCAGGATAGTGGGCATATTCGTCATTACAAAACATGCTCGTTCTTTGTGTCCATTAACCAATTTAACTTTTAAAACAATCTTTGGTGGTGGTTGTTATTTAGCAAGTCTATTACATCCAAACATTCTTTATACTATAGAGTCAAAAACCTACCTTCCTCAAACACGTGTGTGTGAGCTCTAGTTCTGTCTTCCAAAGGTGCTTTTTCCTTTCCATAGTGACTTTGCTGATGTACGTAGAAATTCTGCATTAATATCTCTAGTTCTCCACAATTTTTTAATATTACCCAGATTCCAGATTTTTTAGCCTATGGATCACATTCCTCTCTGTGCTGTCCATCTCATTTATGCTATAGAATACAGTGTCAGCAAGGGTCACATGAGAACTGCAATGTTATTTATTGGCTATTGAGGCAAACATTTGGGTGGAAAAGGTTGGCAAGGGAACTGATACTAAAAGGCCTTATATGCTCTGCTAAGATGTTAAACATTGACTGTGGTCAGATCTATGATTTAGAAAGATAATGATGGTGGTAACATGGGAATGAATTAGGAACTGAAAGTGAAAGGAGACTGTAATGTTTCCACTAATCAACATTCTTTAGATACAGTGGCTCATCCAACTATGACTATACCCAGCTGTGCTATCATCAATTTTAGGTTTCTCAGTCTTTTCTGAAATGCTATCATGAGAGACTTTGCTTGTTGAATTCTAGGCTCATTATATGTGCAGCTTTCCCCTAATGGTATCTAAAAAGGAAATGAGGATTCTCTACGTGTTCTCAGTCACCCCATCCTAGCTTCTACTGACTTGCTTCCTTTTTTACTGCTCACTAATGTGATTCTTTCTAGAATCTTTCCAAGCACAAAGTTTAAACTTTCTGATCATCAATTACATTTCTAGGCTTTATATTTTTTGCTTTATTGAAAGTTGGGATATGGATAGCTCTCTTTCCATTTTCTGGCCTTATCTCTTTGTACTTTCTCAAAGCATACTTTTATAATCATATTTACAAGGGGTTTTGGTAGCAGAGTTTGTGTGGATTTAGAACTCGAATTCCCTGACTAGTTAAGTGGGCTCTCCTTCTATCTTCTGCCCTATCCTGGGCTTTACTCTCTTGGCCCACCTCACCCCAGCAATCATTTTTCCAACATTTTCCCTTTGGCACTCTCCCCTGCGGAAAAGATACAAGCCAGGTAGTAGCAGAGTTATTATACACTTTATCATGCTCAGAGTCCATCCTCTTTTTAAAATTACATAATTGATGCATATTTGTATAACAAATGAGGACATATGCATACTTTCATTAAAACCAAGACACCACTGATTATAAGACATGTCCTAATTTCAGAGATATTAACATATGCCTTAGAATCAGTGACTCACAATGGCTTAATATTGGTGCATATCTGTCTATATATTTTTTCTATCATATATAAACATATAATGGGGTCCCTCTGTTTTGGCCTTTTTTACTAAATAGTATGAACTGAATATATTGCCTTGTCAGTAATTATATTTTGATGGCTGCATTTTAAGGCTATACTGCATTTCATTGGACCAGTCTTCCATTTTTAGACATTTAGGTTGTTCTCAGGTTTTTACTATTATAAGCAATTCTATAGTACATATGCTGGTACATAGATCGTGCATGTCCTAAAGTGCTCAGATTAAATTCTTAGCAACAAATTAGTGAGTTAACTCCTCCCAAATTTGTAACAATTTATGCAAATTTGTGTTTGGACCTTATAAAACCAATTTTTTTTTTACACTTTACCACTGTGAGGCAACTGAGAGAAAGAGAGAGAGAGAGTGTGTGTGTGTGTGTGTGTGTGTGTGTGTGTGTGTGTGTGTGTGTGTGTGTGTGTGTGTGTGTGTGTGTGACTATGGTAGATGAATAATGAACAGATGAATTATTGATGTAATAAGCTTTTCTTAGATTACTGGTGAATTTGAGTATTCAACATTTATTAGCCATCTATACTTCAATTTTATGAATTGTCTTTGATCTTTTCTCATTTTTCTATGGAGAATTATTATATTGTTTTGAAGACACTCTTTACATATGATGGATACTAACCAGTT
>NW_007750649.1:0-2093 GCF_000696425.1 Galeopterus variegatus | reverse complement strand
TTCTATGGAGAATTATTATATTGTTTTGAAGACACTCTTTACATATGATGGATACTAACCAGTTCATTGTCATACATATTGCAGATATTTTTAGTAGTTTGCCATTTTTGAGACTAGATTTACAGTGTGGATTTTTTAGTTATATAAAATTTACCATAAATATGTTTTTAGGGCTGGCCCGGTGGCACGCTGGAGAGTGCGCTGCTTGGCGCTCCCGCCGAGGGTTCGGATCCCATGTGGAGACCGGTTCCCGCTCACTGGCTGAGCGTGGTGCATGCGCAACACCGAGGGTTGCGATCCTGTTGCCGGTCCCCGGTACGGGCGTGACACCAAGGGTTGCGATCCCGTTACCGGTCAGTAAAAAAAAAGGAAAAAAAAAATGTTTTTATAAACTCATATTTTTTTATTTCACCCCCTTCTAAAGGTTTCTATTTTGATGTCGCTCTTACAAAGGCCAATCTGTTGTTCCACCATTTTGACTAAACTCCAGCTTCTTCCATTTTAATTAAACCGCTCTTCTGATAGTGGTAGTTCTGACTTGTTTTGTGTGGAAGAACAAGTAAGCCTTTGGAACTGCCTGGCTGAGTTTGAATGTCAGTTCTAATTCAGGGGGAAATTACTTACCTTCTCTGAGCTTTGGGTTCATGTTAAAATAACTTACCCTCAAGGCTGTTGTGTGACTCAAATGAGATCATGGATGTAAATGAACCTAGCAGAAAACCCAGACTCCAGAATACAGGAGATGCTTAGCAAATCATTTTTTCCCTCTCTTGATGCAATTTTGTTAAATGAGAAGGGCACTTTAGTATGGGTGATCTGAATAAAATTTTAACTCTCTTCACATTGAGATGCACATTGTAGGCAGCATTGAACTCCACACCTTATCTCAAAGGAATAATCCATGACACCACTGTGCACAATCAGTACTTTAGTTCTGATTTGCTTTCAGATTCAGTGGCAATCAAACAGCAAAGTGTTGCAGGGTGTGACCCAAGACCACTAAATTTTGGTAGTAAAAAGTACAAATCTCTGCCATGAGAAATTTTTCTCATTCCAAATCTCTAAGGATGTCACTGGGATCTGAAAAAAGAGACTCAAAAAGGGGAAGACACAGGAAGAGATCTGGCAGGGCACAAAAAGTGAGAAGCTCAGTTTCACAATTCTGCTTTGGGCTAGCCTAGCACACAGGCACCACTATAGGAATTTGGATAATGTTTATCTACTGTGGACACTGAATAGAAATTGTAATTTGATATATAGTGCAAAGGACATCCTTGGCATTTCCTCATTTGTACATAAGCAAATACAGAAATCAGATTTCAATTTTGTGTACTTAAAAATCAAGGGTAATCTATTTCCCCTCCCATTTAAAAAAAAATCTTGTTTTTGTATTCAAAAATATGTCAAGAACAAGTTCCCCGATTTCCGGGTCACAAAGACTCACACACACAGTCCTAAATCATGGCAGAAATGAACAGAGGAATCTAACACTTCATGATATTTTCCCACCTCCCATCTCTACACAATTATAATTCCCTTCCTCTCCCAGAATATTAAGCTTGAAATTGATCAGAGACTTCAACACGGCAAAAAATCTCACAAACTCAGTACCATTTATACCTCTCCAAAAGCAAGGAAGGGTGAATTGGTATTTAAAACATCCAGCAGTAACATAATGGGTGTGATTACCCATTTTTATTCTGTTACCTTATGAAATAATAGTTTAAAGGAAATAGGAGGAACAGCAATAATAACCATCAAATGCCTGTATAGCACAGTCTACTGGGCATTTTTACCGGGCCTGATTATCCTTTCACTCTTCACAACAATTCTGCAAGGTTGGTATTACGTACAATTATCACTGTGGCCTTCTGTTAGAGACAGTGGTGGAGCCCCCATGCTTTGGAGTACCTTCTTCTAAGTGTTCCAAGCCCCCCCACACACACCCCCCCTGGTGGCAGGGCCAGCAGTGACATTCAGTTGGGGCACCCTGATCTTATTTCATCTCATTTTAGAGATGAAATGCCTAAGGTTCCAAGAAGCTAAGTGACTTTACAAAGCACACTCAGTGAGCAATAGAACTGTTCTTGAGC